>NW_025943420.1:0-31804 GCF_000764305.2 Hyalella azteca | reverse complement strand
GTGCAAACCCATTGAAAACAAAAATACAGGCACTGCACTTTTTTTTAAATTGTCAGTTCTCATTTTTTGCAACTTTGAAGGTTAATTATATAGACTAACAAGTAACAACAAACATTAATAAAATATGAATAGCTTCAAGAGACTCATACGTCTCAGACAAATTCAAGGCCGTACTTGCGGTTGGTCTCGCGGCCGGACTCTGTACCTGAAATATCTCCCAAAGTACTGAACATAGCTTGATGAAACTTGGTTCATATATTCATTATGGCCTAACGGTGATGTCAAGTGTGTGACAATTCTTTTTAATATCGCCTATATTCGTGAGTTCTATGACGAAACGTGCCAAAATTTGCATTGTTTCTAGAGATTTATTCTCAAATACTGAACTGATTTGAACGAAACTTTGCATATAGAAACCTAGCCTCCCAACGGTGCGATATTTAGCTCGTGACAATTTTTTTACGTTTTGCCTTTGTTGGCGAGTATTTTTCTCTTTTCCCTCATTCGGGATTTAAAAAGTAAAATTGTATTTAAATTTGCAGTGTACCAGAGATTTCTTCTAAAATACTGATCAGATTTGAACGAAACTTTGCATAGAGAAACTTAACTTCCCAACGGTGATGCTTAGCTCGTGACAATTTTGTCAATTTTGCCTTTGTTTGCGAGTTATACGGCTTTATGTATATGGCTCTTGGTCAATGAAAGTTTGAAAATTGGCCTGAGAAATGCTGGTCGTTTCTCCGTATAACTCGCAAACGAAGGCAAAATCAAAAAAATTGTCACAAGCTAAACATCACCGTTGGGAGGCTACGTTTCTATATGCAAAGTTTCATTCAAATCTGTTCAGTATTTTAGAAGAAATCTCTGGTACACTGCGAATTTAAACACCATTTTGCTGTTTAAATCACGAGTGAGGGAAAAGAGAAGAATACTCGCCAACGAAGGCAAAACATAAAGAATTGTCATGAGCTAAACATTACACCGTTGGGAGGTTGGGTTTCTATATACAAAGTTTCATTAAAATCTGTTCAGTATTTTAGAAGAAATGGACGTCTCGGACAAATTTACGGCCGGACCCGCGGCCGGTCTCGCGGCCGCCGGACTACAAACATAGAAAAAACCTAGCCAATCAAAGAAAACCTCGCAGGTTAAGTCCAGTTAGGAACAGGTTCCATTAAAAACCTAAAAAACCTAGAAAAACTCATAAAAACATTAAGAAAACCTTTCGGCCGCAAGACCGGCCGCGAGTCCGGCCGTAAATTTGTCCGAGACCTAAGAAATGGCTGGTAAACAGGTCTTGGACAATTTTACGGCCAAACTGGCAGCCGGTCTTGCGGCCAAAAGGTTTTCTTAGTGTTTTTATGAGTTTTTCTAATTTTTTCGTGTTTTTAATGGAACTTGTTCCTAACTGGACCTAACCTGCGAGGTTTTCGTTGATTGGCTAGGTTTTTTCTACGTTTTTAGTCCAGTGGCTTCGAGACCGGCCGTAATTTGTCCGAGACGTAGTGGTACACTGCAAATTTCAGTACGTTTTGTCATATAACTCACGAATGAAGGCGATATTAAAAATAATTGTCACGAGCTTGACATCACTGTTAGACCATTGAAGATATTTCAGGTACATATTTTTTATTGGAGATATTTCAGGTACAGAGTCCAGCCCCGAAACCGGCCGCAAGTACGGCCGTAAATTTGTCTGAGACGTCATCACATGACGATGAAGCAGCATTGCGTAAAAGTATGTAAAGACGATGTTGGGAATTTCTGAAGAGTTATGTCAGGACATATTTTATTTACAAAAGATTTTGCACTCAAAACTATTTTCCATTAATTACAATGATGAAATTATTTCTGACTCCTTGCATTAACTGTAGAATCTCTAATAACCCTATCAGCGCAATAATAGTATATATAGAACGAGCAAAATCTGTCATTTAACACTAATATTTGTTTACTTAATATGTCCAATTTCTGAGGACTTGGTTATTCACCACTTGCCTCACGTCCGGATGGTCTACGGAAGGTAAACAAATGATGTTTGCCAGTTTGTATAAGAAATTTGTAGAAAATTTCTTCGAAATTAAATTTCTAGATTTTTACTCTCACAAAATTTCCATATCAAGGAAAATCATAGATTATTGATGGATAATTAAATGCATGTTAAGTATTATATGTTTTCTGTCTCTTGTCCCATGACAAAATGTATGTGCGCACTGCGCGGACACTTACGCATGCTGCGCCAACGCTTACGCGTGCAAGCAGGGATGGCCAGAAGTTGCACCAACTGTGCGCCGCAATAGCTTGAAAAAAGTCAAAATGCGCGGGAAAATTCCCTGAAAACATACATAATCCTGAGTGTGGACCGCAATGAACTAAACTTCATTAAGTAATCATTAAGCAGAGTTTTCCATCATGCACACTAAACACGCAATTCAAGTTCAGACGAGCAGAACTACATAACACGTGAGCTAACGTGCTACTGAATTGAATACCTAGTTTCTTTCCCGCATCCTGCTCCCGGTGCATAATCTAGCGGGATGATCAATGCGGAAGGTAACAGAGTCCAACTAATCACTCGTATACTTAGTGCAAGAGAATGAATAATTATGTTGTTTCTAATCAAACAAACGAAAACCTTTTCTGTTTCTGATCAAACGAACGAAAACTTCTGATCAAACGAACGAAAACTTCTGATCAAATGAACAAAAACTTTTGATCAAACGAACGAAAACAAACTTTTGAAGATAATTCAGAAATCTTAACGTCTATTGAATTCTAATATGGATCATTAATTTAGCATTTTCTGAAATAGTAGGAACATTTCCATTATCATTCTGAAATAGGAGATTCATTTCCGTTCTTATATATAAACATTAAACAGGATTAATAAAATACCTATCAAATCCATCCAATGCCATTCAATTTGTGATGTATGAACGACAGTTTTACTTTCATTCCTATGATGCTCATTTTTACTGATTGAAGCTGTAGAATTAAATTAAATGAAAAAATTAATTAAAATTAAATTTTACTAAATCAAATTTTATTATTTAATACACTAGATGGTACATGCTGTAGAATTAAATTATATTAGAAAAATGTTGAATTAAAAATCTGATTACATTTTTTAAATTAAAAATTAATATTTATTAAATTAAATTGTACTGTTAATGCACTATATAGTACATGCGTATATATTGTATATAATGAAATTGTTTCCCATTTTAAACAACAAACATTTTCTATAAGACACAAAACGTTTGAAAACGCGTGATGGCAAATAAAATCAGTCAGAATTTGAAGTGAATTTATCTTGATAAATTCACTTCAAATTCTGACTGATTTCATTTGCCATTTCAACATAATAGGGCAGAAAATGGAAAAAATTCAAATCTGGAACATATAAATGGGTTTTCTTAATTCAAAAAAACTTTCAATCATTAAAATCTCAGAATGGAATGTGAATCAAATCTATTTATTGTGAAATCAAACAAGACACGCAGTGAAAAAGTAGAAGTTTATCTCATAATTTTGTGTGAAATCAAAAACTTTGTTGGTCTTGTCCAATCGTGAGAATTTTTTACAAATGTGGATGTGTTTTTTTTTTTTTATTTTAGAACGTATTCATTGCAAAAATTTGTCTACTACCCTACAGATAGACAACTAGTTAACTTAATTGAGGCGTTGCCAACACAGGATTGGATGTCAAACCACAAGCAATTTTGGAAGTGCGGCAGTTTCTAATGAGCTCAGTTCATCATTTTCATTGCAGTGGAAGGTGGTGTAACGCGGTGGTAGCCTGGTAGACTGGTAGGGTTGGTTTTTCAATACGTTTTCTTATATTGACATGAGAATATATTACCTATACAGAATTCCACACTGGACTTGAGGGAGTCAGCAATAATGAGCATGTTATTGTTGAATGTCAGAAATTGATTAGAACTCTTCTAAAATTGGCCAATCTGGAATATTGGGCAAAATTTTTTAACTATAAATTTATAAATAATCACTTCATTCAGGTAAGTTCATTAGTGATTTTCATAAATTGCAAGCAAAATATGCTTAATTTATTAATTATCTAAAAGAAATTTGGCACAGCCATAAGTACAGGCCAAAGTAGAAAATTAGGCAGAAGCTGCCCATGAATCGGAGAAAAATTCTAATAAATCTGGCTAATTTAAACTATTTCTATGGCCTTTTTCCAATTTCTTCAGTAGAAATTAGAAACAGGGTAAATTTTTTCCTGCAATTTTTATAAATTATTTATGAAAGGATTGTTTTTAATAAAGATTTTAGAAAATTTCTATCCCATACCTATTTAAATTTGGAGTACAGTTAAAATTGTTAGTTAAATTTTGTTGTGGCTTGTGGGTGCTGGAGTGGTAGAAGTAGGAGTACATTTAAGCTTTGATGCTGCTATTGTTCAAATTTGTTTCAACTTCTCGGTTTATCACCATACATGGTAGTAAATGAAATTTTTTAAAGAATTGAAGTCACTTTTTTGCTTAAAGGGCAAGTTAACTAAAAATTTAAAAGCAAAGAATGGTTCACAAAAATTCATATCATTATAGGAAACATTTTGGAGTCCAACTCCATTGTCAGTTCATATAATCTAGAATTCATATTGAAAATTGCAAATGAGTACAATTGAAAGGACAGAACACAAAAAACTATCTATTCATAATTTCAAGGGGATATGAGCTAACAGCTAAATTCAAACTAGGCCTAAGTTTAAAAATATCCAAGAATAACTAAAATACACAAATCCAAAGTACCTGGGATGGAACTGTGGAAGCCAACACCCTAAAGTCACTGTCAGAAACGGGACATCACACTGCTTGACTCGAAAGCGCATATGAGGGAGGTGTTATAGCAACTGTCCAGTCCTACAACTCCTGTCCTTATGCTCAGCAACCATGGAAGAAAGATTGCACGACATACCGTCAACTGGGGCTACTCGGGATGGGCGGGGTAACTCGGGACAGTCCTCCAACACGGCGTAAAACTGTTTTAGTAGTAAAACTAATTGGAATATTACAAAACTAAATATAGTGGCGTAAACGTCAACATTTTTTCTATCTACAGCAATCCCTTGATTAACGCGGTTAATAAATCCCCGAGTTTTACCGTGTTAAGCAAAACTGCGCTAATCAAACTTAAGAATATATGGGAATAATTATAATGAATCCTCAAAAATAGCAAAGTTACATAATAATTTTTTTTCCACTAAAATTCATCATAATTTTTTTCTAAATAATGGGGGAAATAAATGAATTAACATTTATTATTTACTGAAAAACAAATCCAATTTCAATTGCACAGTAGTATTAGATTTCTTTCTCTCCTTAGATTAAGATTTCTTCCCTTTTTGTCCATAATTATGACAGTAATTTATCAAGGAAAATTATGTAGTTTGATAAAAATGAGCAGTAGATATGGCAGTGATCTTGACCAGTTGAAGGCTAACGAGTAACTAGAGCACCGGCATGGCACACTTACCGGCAAACCATTACTGAACTTACCGGCGAACCATTACCGAACTCGACCATTCGAGTTATGAATGAGACAAGGCGCAGTTAAACCGACTCTAGTCAGCATGAGTGCCTACGGAACGGGACCTTATTTAAAGAATTATTAGCTTAAATTCATAAAGTAACAACATTTGGCAAATTTTTCCAAAAGTCCTAACAAAAGTAACAACATAAGATCTAATAAGCAAAAAGTAACACTTTTGTTACGAACGTAACACCTCTGGCTAGAGGTGGGAAAATGATGTGTTGTGAAAAAAAGTTGCGCTAATCAAAACTGGCACCGCGTAGATTAAGGGTAGGTCACAAATTTTTTTTCCGCGTTAATCAAAACCGCGGTAGGCTCCAGTTAAGAAAAAAATTGATTAAAAACAAAGAATATTGATTACATTTACCTCACTGAGCGAAAAAAAGTTCACTTTTCGTCACACAAATTACAAGCCGTCCTGTAAGCTTACAGATACAGAAAAAATGCTATAAGGCTGCTGATATGAAGTTTGCAGTGAACAAGGTTGTTGTAAATGCTCAATGGTATGTTCATGGATATGGTAATATGGCATCAATAATACAGTAATATACCATCAATAATACAGTACAGTCAACTGGGGGATTCAGCCATGTTCATAATGATGGCCAAAGCTGGGTCATAAAGGATGGCCAAAGCCACTCTGGCATTTATGACCTCGTTTACAACCCTGGCGTTTATGACCCTGGCATTTACGACCCCGTTTTTGTTTGCAAAACAAAATCAAAAACCTGGCCAAAGTCACCCCATTTGAGGGTAATTAATGTTTATGGTAATATCATATCAATAAAGAAAAAACGAATATAAATCACAGAAAATGTCATTTATTCTACCTCTACATCATCTACAATAAAAGAGGACTTCAGTTCAGAGTACTGTTAGTAATGGATGAGTATGGTACACTCTGCATTCTTCAAATATTTTAAAATAAAGTTTTATTCCAAGTGTCCCGAGTAGCCCCGTTTGACTGGGCTACTCAGGACACTCTTTATTTAGCTTCTGGCACCTTACGAATAGCATATGGAATTTTTTTGACAATGCCATTTGATAGCCCTCACAAAGAGCTATAAAATGAGCCTAAACTTGTTTATGAAATGTTTCATCGTAAGAAGTTATTAACAGTTATTAACAAAAGAATACTCAAAACTGTCCCGAGTAGCCCCGGTTGACGGTATGCAGATGCACATTGTGCACAACAATATTGATAAAACGGGGATGATCACATATGAACAGGGAGCTTATCTTTATATCGAAAGAAAGAACCAATTTTGAAATGATTTACCAGGACAATATGAAGATTGACATTTGGGAAGTACCATCTATTGAACAAGACTAAATTCTCTTGACATAGCTTCAGACGCAAGGCCAAAGTATGGAAATGAACAATAAATAATCTTCCTACTATTACACTTGGGTGCAAGCCCACTGTATCCCTTCAACTTGAATTTTGTGTTTTGGGTAATTGCCAAACAAATCCATTAAGCAAGAAAATATTGGGTACAAAATAGGAAACAACGTTTAATAGGAGCATAAGGGCAGAAGTTGTTGTACCAGACAGTTGCTGTCATACCCCCCTCATTTGGCTGTGTGTTTTAAAGCCAAGCAGTGTGTTATCCCTGTTTCTCACAGTGACTTTAGGGTGTTAGCTTCCACCTCCTTTACTTCAGGTTTGAGTATTTTAGAATCCTTGTACATTTTTAAATTTAAGCCCAGTTTGAATTTGAATATCCACTTGGAATTGTGAGGAGATAGTTTTTTCTGTTTTGTCTGTTATTTGTAAATATAGGTTTTTAATTTCGTTTTATGCTTTCAATTGTATTTGTCACCCGCCAAAGCTGCTACAAGCTAACTAACATTAGTTGAACCTACAGTTTGCTACTTTCAGGAGCAAACTTTTGCTGCTCCAGGCCAGGACAATATATAAATGAATTTCAGACAACTGTGCTTCACTTAAATTCTACCTACAATGCCGTGTCTAACTCTCCTAGTCAGCGTCCGTTGAATGCCGGTTCAGTGGCGATGGATTAAAATCACAAGAAATCACAGTTAAAATAGTTTATTAACTAAAATTTTGTTAGTATTGTAACCACACAAACCAGATAAAATAGTTTATTGGATATCACTTTGTTAAAGTCGTAATTTTGCAAAAATGTAATATTTTATTATGCTCAGATTGCAATTAAAAGCACTTTACTATACAAAATGATCAGCTGTCTGTATTGCACTGTATTAAAGCACATAAATCAGGAAAAGCATTAATTGACATGGAGAAACGACAGCAGGAAACACTGGTTGTAGTCAGCACAACTCAACTAGTTAGCAAAAACTAGTCACAGACATCAGCTACTGGCTATTCTGCCTTTGTAGCACTGGGCTGACTGCTCATGGTCATGGTCAGCTAACAACTGACCAACAAGACTCAAGAGAATGCTGATCTCGGTTAACTGCGTAATGTTCAGTAATGCAGTTTCCTCTGTTGTGTGTATGAAATGATTATGTGACTAATGCTGTTTCTTATATTTTGTGAACGATAACAAGGGTTTAGCAGATAGCACATTAAAAACTTAACATGTGAGTAATTAAAAGCAAGTATTTTTGGGAATTACAGTTTTCTGTTGTTCACATATTAATTTGTGAATTTTTATATTTATTCTAGATTGTATGAACTGACGATGGAGCTGGACTCTGAATAATTTTCTATAAAGATATGAATTTTTGTAGGCTATTCTTTGCTTTTAAATTTTTAGTTAACACGAGTTTTTAGTTGCCTTGCCCTATGAATGAGATGATAAGCTCCATTACTTACATAGGATACTTGAACAAATTTTTTTAACACGTTGGCCGCGATTGCTGATTTGGCCCGAATGCCGTACGGGCGATAGGTTCAAACTTGTATATCTTCAGTTACCCGGCAGATAGCAAGGAGAAAAGTTGTGTGCAGCTTTGCAGGGGCATGTTCTGTCATTGTGTCACGTAAAATTGGTGACCGTATTTGGTGCACATCGCTCAGGGTAGAAATTCATCATTATTCCTGGCGATGTGTACCAAATGAAGCCATGCCTGTTGTGGCTCATATTGGCTCACGCCGCCTATTGTAATCACTTCTAATACTGTGAGTGATATGTACCAAGCAAAGACATGCAACTATGGCTCATATTGCCAAAAAACACCTAAAGTTATCACTTTTATTACTGTGAGTGATGCGCGCAAGTAACCTACATTAGTTTTGAGTCATAATTGCACACATAATGACTACCGGTATCTCTTAGCTTTTTGTGAACGATGTATATTATGCATGAAAATTACTATGGGAAGAGATTGGTGTCCAGTTTTTCATAATTCTAAATAAAATTGAGGGTATTTACATTGTTAGTTCAGTTATATTTACCATATAAAGATCGTTCATTGTATATATTGTCTTGAGCTTCTGTTACAAGCAGCATCTCAGAGAGAGTAAAATCAGGATGTAGATATCAAATTATCAAGTGGGAAAGAGGACAGCCCACTTTCATTGAACCAACTAGAACTAAAACCAGGATGCGCTGCCATGAATGCTACAACATGCTCTCAGCAAATGAGGGAATTGCTGTAGCAAAGGTGAAACTCAAAGGGTAAAAAAATATTTTGATGACTGTGAATGAAAACTATACATGTGAGATAATTGTTCTTCAATCACGTATGCAAGATAATGATGTTGGCAACACCCAATGCTGTAGTTTCAGATCAATAAAAAAATATTTTATTTTGTTTTCATGCAAAGATAGATATATATATTGCTTTCATCAATGGACACAAATTTTGTATTTTTCGTATTTCTTGCATCTGAAAATAAGACTATTTCTTTAAGCAGTAGGTAGTTGATTTCAGAGCATTCCCTAACATGCCTATTGAATTGTGTCATTGAAATTTTAAATTTGAAAGAGTAATAAGATTTTCTAAAAATATGTATTTTTCATAGGCATGTACCACATGTGTACACATCGCGATTCTGACAAGTACAGCGTGTACATATATGGCGCACATCACGGGCAACGTGTTAATAGATCTAGAAAATTGTAATGAACTGAGTATAAAAACTTGATATGTCACCACCTTTGTCACTTTGTCACCATATTTCCACTGTCAGGATTTCTCACTGGCATTGTAATTGTATTAACTTGAACCAGCCATTGTTTAAGTTCAGTAGGTATTTAGACTAGTCTAAATCTGGGTCACTGAGACTGTGCAGTAGACTCTGATTTAGATAGGTCACCTTCAGTTAGAGCACTACTAAGTACTAACATTTTATGCTACCACTTTGTCCAGTCAGCTTATCTGTGGGGACCAACTCAATTGTCTAAATTAATCTTTGGAGATCAAGGTTCTTAATGTTCCTAGTATACTCGACTTGAAGTCTCAGGCAGGATACCGTAATGACACATATGCTTACTAAGACCTAGTTATCTAATGACATAAAGCACAAGTAAACAGACATTGTTAGGTTGATGAGCATCATGGATACAAGTGAAATTATTACATGTTGGAGGCATGGTTCTCATTTGAGATTACTATGAGAGGAATGATACAACTGCTTGGCAGTGCACTGACCAAAGCTAGTAAAATCTCACTACTGTGTTGTGGCTGACAATTTATAATCTATTTTAATTTATTATTTACAATAATTTCTCTGTATTAATTTCTGTATATCTTTTAGGCGCCGGCTCCTGGCCCTGGTCAACTTGGATGAACCACTCCAAGTTGTACGCAAAACCACCCGTGGCTGCCACTCCAACTCAAGTAGCAAGTTTGATGTTAAAGTCCTTGAGTGGAGTCCAACTCATGAGCTTCAGCATTACATAGCCTTGGCAGTAAGTATCTTTGAACATTATTGCTCGTACAAACAGTATTAATCTCAATACATAAGTGCTTTAGCTGTAAGATGTTTCCAAAATATTACTCTAGCAGTATCTAAATATATTGATTAAAGTGTGAGTATCTTTGCACAATATTGCTCTGGCAGCAAATATTACTACTACATATTATTGTTCTTGCTGTAAGTTTCTTTGCATAATATTTGAGTAGAGCAGTGAATATATTCTAGGTATATACTTTGCTTAATATGCCTATAAGAATCTTGGTTTTTCAACATGTGTAATAATTTTTAAATTTCCATCTGGTAACTATAATCTCATCATGTTGTTTTAGCCTTAAATAACAGGAAATGTCTGCTTGGTTAATGATTCTAGCATTTAATAATAATCAGATTTTGTAGTTCTAGTTATCCTCAGATTGTGTACTAGTTCTAAATATTTTTTTTTACTTCATTTTTCTAGCCCATTTGATTTAGTCTATAGATTTGTTTATACTCCTATAAATAAACTTTATATATGAAGATGTAAAGATTACACTATTCTAATTATTTACCCTTGCTGATAACCCTGTGGTTTTCAGGCTGGCAATGACTGTGAGGTGCACACACTACACGAAGGCGGCAGGATGTTGTCCCACTGTGTGCTCCATGCGCACACGCGTGCCATCAGCGACGTCAGCTGGCACCATATGGATGCCCATATGCTGGCCACGGCTTCTGTTGAGAACTGCCTCTACTTGTGGGACGTCCGGGAGCCTAGGAGACCAATGAGCTCCCTACCTGCCACATGTAAACCATCCTCCTAGTTTGAATATGACTGTGCACAATTCAACCAATAATGCTGATATTATTTAATTATGCTAGTATTGTTAAATAATGATTGTAAAATTTTGAATGATGCTCTTGGCTGTGAAGTAGTTCCTTAAATGCCACATGTTGCATATAGTACTATGTTTTAAATATGATATTGTATATATTTTATACAAAATACAATACAAAATCAATTACCAGTAATAATGATAATACTATCTGATTATTCTATTGCTATTAGATTATGATAAAGTTTTTGAATTATAACTTTGATTGTGAAGATAGATGCGATTGTTATGGCATTTATCAAATTCATTGATTCATGCCTATTTTCTGAGTTGAATTGTTTTCTTGTTCTAGAATCTTTAATTTTGAGTAGGTAAGTGGCAATTTTTTCACATTGCTCATATATCATAGCATTTGACGTTAGTTTAAAAATGTTTGAATTATCAATATTGTTGTACTGTTTTTGTGATATTTTAGGTTCCAACTTTTTTATTGATATATCGATTTTTTTTGGTGTAATAACTTTGCTAATTATATTACATTGCACAATAATTCTTGAACTTTCATACAAGTTGCACACTTTCCTGGACTTATGGATGAAAATAATGGTTAAATACTACAGTGTCCTGTGATCTGTGAATAATTATGTTCAACAAGTGTCTAATCCAGAAGTCATAACTCTAACTCTGTCAGCCAATCAATGATGGCTTTTCAAGCAAAATGAGCCAATTACAGATGATAAATCTGCTGCTCGTGTGCTTAGGATGCTACATGTACTTGGAACGCTACAGGCATATAGGTCAATACTTGTACATTAGACACTGTATGTAAACTTAAAGCAAGTATTATACATATATGCAAGCAAGTATATATATGCAAGCAAGTATTAAAAGTACAGTCCCATAACATCATGTAAAAGTAATGTCCCTGCAGCGGGTGCATCGCAAGTCAAGTGGAACAAGAAAGACTCTCACCTGCTGGCGTCTGGCCACGACACCGACATGAGAATATGGGACAGCCGCAAGCCTGACCGACCCATGCTGTACCTCGCTGGCCATATGGACAAAGTCAACAGCATTGACTGGTCACCTCATGATCAGGCTGAGATCGTGTCAGCTTCGCTGGTGAGCTATAACTGCACGTAATAGCATTATTATGGTTACACATGGAGCTAATTCTTCTGCTTGTGTGTTTGAAATTAATGGATGATCCATAATAGATCGTTCAGTACTGTTTATGTGTATTATTTATTGAGGATTGCAGGCATTTTTGGGGAAAGCTTGAAATCTGCATTATGTTTGAGCAGCCATTCTCCCCAGCTAATTGCTCTCAGTTGTAAAGTAAGTGTATGTAATTTTTGACCTTGCAGGACTGCAGTGTGCGGTTCTTCGACATCACCAGCCCTCGTCGCCCCCACACCACCATCACCACCACGCATCCCGTATGGCGGGCCAAGTATACGGTGAGTCTCAGGTTGCCAGTCATGTCCAGTTGCCAGACATGTCGAGTTGCCAGCCATATCTAGTACCCACACAAGTCTAGGTGCCAGCCATGTCCAATTGCCAGCCATGTCCAATTGCCAGCCATGTCCAATTGCCAGCCATGTCCAATTGCCAGCCATGTCCAGTTGCCAGCCATGTCCAGTTGCCAGCCATGTCCAGTTGCCAGCTATGTCCAGTTGCCAGCCATGTCCAGTTGCCAGCCATGTCCAGTTACCAGCCATATCTAGTTGCCAGTCAAGTCCATTTGCCAGCCATATCCGGTTGCCAGTCATATCCAGTTACCCGCCATGTCCAGTTGCCAGTCATGTCTACTTGCCAGTCATGTCTACTTGCCAGTCATGTCTAGTTGCCTGCCATGTGCAGTTGCCACCTGAGTGTGGGAACTAACTTTTACCGCCTCAAGCTTAATACAGGTACTAGTTGATTATAGCTGCAGCTGCTAATTGGGTACAGCTGGTAGCAAGGTTCTGTTAGTAACTAAATGCATTTGCCATCCCTTTATAGGCTAGTTAGTTCTGAACGTTTAAAATACAATGAGGCACACTGTGCTTATTTCTGACTACTTGAGAGATGCTAGACAAAGCTAATATGATGCTAGGCATCGCAGCTATACTAGACATGCTAGGCATTGCAGCTATACTAGATGTGTTAGACATTGCAGCTATACTAGATGTGTTAGACATTGCAGCTATACTAGATGTGTTAGACATTGCAGCTATAATAGACATGTTAGACATTGCAGCTATAATAGACATGCTAGGCATCGCAGCTATACTAGACATGCTAGGCATTGCAGCTATACTAGACATGCTGGACATTGTAGCTATACTAGACATGCTGGACATTGTAGCTATACTAGACATGCTGTGTGATTCCAGGAGCCGCGTGTGTGCTGTGTGATTTCAGGAGCCGCGTGTGTGCTGTGTGATTCCAGCAGCCTTGTTATTCAAGGAGCAATCTGTGCGATGTGTGATTTCAGTTGCCTTGTGTGTGCTGAGTGATTCATGGAGCCTTGTGTGTATTGTGTGATTCCAGGAGCCGCGCGTGTGTGCTGAGTGATTCATGGAGCCTTGTGTGTGCTGTGTGATTCCAGGAGCCTTGTGTGTGCTGAGTGATTCATGGAGCCTTGTGTGTGCTGTGTGATTCCAGGAGCCTTGTGTGTGCTGAGTGATTCATGGAGCCGCGTGTGTGCTGTGTGATTCCAGGAGCCTTGTGTGTGCTGTGTTATTCAAGGAGCCTTGTGTGTGCTGTGTGATTCCAGGAGCCGCGTGTGTGCTGTGTAATTCCAGGAGCCGCGTGTGTGCTGTGTAATTCCAGGAGAGGAGCCTTGTGTGTGCTGTGTGATTCAAGGAGCCTTGTGTGTTCTGTGTGATTCAAGGAGCCTTGTGTGTTCTGTGTGATTCAAGGAGCCTTGTGTGTGCTGTGTGATGCCAGGAGCCTTGTGTGTGCTGTGTTATTCAAGGAGCCGCGTGTGTGCTGTGTGATTCCAGGAGCCGCGTGTGTGCTGTGTTATTCCAGGAGCCTTGTGTGTGCTGTGTGATTCCAGGAGCCGCGTGTGTGCTGTGTGATNCATAGCAGCTATGCTAGACATGGTAGACATCACAGAAATGCTAGACATAGCAGCTATGCTAGACATGGTAGACATCACAGAAATGCTAGACATAGCAGCTAAGCTAGACATGGTAGACATCACAGAAATGCTAGACATAGCAGTTATGCTAGACATGGTAGACATTACAGAAATGCCAGACATAGCAGCTATACTAGACATGTTAGACACAACAGACATGGTAGACATTACAGAAATGCTAGACATTGCAGCTATACTAGACATGCTAGGCATTGCAGCTATACTAGACATGCTAGGCATTGCAGCTATACTAGACATGCTAGGCATTGCAGCTATACTAGACATGCTGGACATTGCAGCTATACTAGACATGCTAGGCATTGCAGCTATACTAGACATGCTAGGCATTGCAGCTATACTAGACATGCTAGACATTGCAGCTATACTAGACATGCTAGACACAGCAGACACGGTAGACATCACAGAAATGCCAGACATACATATTGTTTCTTTTGCAGCCGTTCGGCCGGGGCGTGGTGAGTCAGCTAGTGCCGCGGCTGGTGCGGGGAGACAACGGCCTGCTGCTGTGGGCGCAGCACCAGACGCACGCGCCGCTCCACTGCTTCGTCGGCCACACCGACGCCGTCATCAACTTCCAGTGGCGGCGACAGCGCCAGCAGGTGTGTTGTGTGGGCCTGTGTGTGCGCTGTGTGATTCCAGGAGCCGCGTGTGTGCTGTGTGATTCCAGGAGCCGCGTGTGTGCTGTGTGATTCAAGGGTCCTTGTGATTCAAGGAGCCATCTGTGCGATGTGTGATTCCAGGAGCCTTGTGTGTGCTGTGCGATTCCAGCAGCCGCATGTGTGCTGTGTGATTCCAGGAGAGGAGCCTTGTGTGTGCTGTGTGATTCCAGCAGCCGCATGTGTGCTGTGTAATTCCAGGAGAGGAGCCTTGGCTGTGCGATTCCAGCAGCCGCATGTGTGCTGTGTAATTCCAGGAGAGGAGCCTTGTGTGTGCTGTGTGATTCAAGGAGCCTTGTGTGTGCTGTGTGATTCAAGGAGCCTTGTGTGTGCTGAGTGATTCATGGAGCCTTGTGTGTGCTGTGTGATTCATGGAGCCTTGTGTGTGCTGAGTGATTCATGGAGCCTTGTGTGTATTGTGTGATTCCAGGAGCCGCGCGTGTGTGCTGTGTGATTCAAGGAGCCTTGTGTGTGCTGAGTGATTCAAGGAGCCTTGTGTGTTCCGTGTATCGAGACATTTTCCATATTTTTTTCAACTTGTATGTGTTGTGTGTTCTGTCTGTGGTGTCATGTTCTGGGGCGATGTGTACAACATGAGTGTCGGTGTATTTGAATGCATATGTTGAGTCTCCTTTCTGTCAAAGTACTTGTTTTTTAGCATTTTATCCATTTATGTGACTTATGTCAAGACTGCCTATGTTTTTTTTTCATGTAGTAGGTGTGAGTTGACCAGATGTGTGATGTGACAAAATATAGAACGCAAATAATTAATACTTCTTATACTCGCAAAGTGACAGAAACTGTGCTTGGATTGATATCTTATCCTAAGTATTTGAAACCTAAATGTAGATAGGTTTTATTGGCTAAACCATTTTGTCATTCTGCTACCTGATCACAACTGATGTGACCAATAATTTGCTTTCACCTTATTCTAAGTGTAAGTTGCATCCACACTCCACAGAGTTGTCATTTTTTTGTCAATGCGAAAATGTTTAATCAAATCTTAATTTTAGATTTACTTCTATCTAGTTGCTTATTAATCCTAAATCTACTTGTAAGTGTATGAAGTTGCTTATTAATCCTAAATCTACGGCTAAGTGTAAGCAGTTGATTATTAATCCTAAATCTACTTGTATGTATTTGTAGCTGATTAATAATCTTAAATCTTAATTAATTAGAATAAGAACTTAGAATTAATCATAATTGAAACTACTAAGTGTGAGTAGTTCTTAAGGAATCCTAACCTGAACTTTTTTGACAGGACGGCAGCGAGTGTCAGCTCGTATCCTGGGGCAGGGACCGCGCTCTCAGGATCTGGAGGCTTGATGCTGACATGCAGAGCGTGAGTCTTGGTGTATTATGACGGTATCGTGCTGGTGTAGCATGATGTTGGCCATTCTGGTGTGTGGCATAATGGTGATATGCTGACGTGCAGAGCGTGAGTCATGCTGGTGTGGCATGCTGCAGTGGCATGATGGTATAGCATGCTTAGCTATTCGCTAAAAATATGTAATCTAATCGGAAAGAAATCAGAGTAGTAAAGTGGGCGCCGTAAGTGTACAGCATGAGTGATGGTCTGATGAATAATAATAATAATAATCTTAATAATAATGATAATAATTAATAATAATAATATATTAGCTATGAGCAAAACTGACCTGCTCTCCCCAGCAGTTGTGCGGTGAGGCGTCTGACGGCGGCGCTGACGAGGCAGTGGATGCTGACGACGAGGAACTGCAGACTCTTAACCTGCTGGCGAAAGGTCTCTAGTAACCTAGTGGCTAATCTTAGTGCCACTAGTGGCATGTGGCTGATAACACTAGTGGCGTGTGGCTGGTGTGGAGGCTTTGACCACCTAAAATTTTTTAAAATTGTTTTTAGAAGTCAAAAGGGTCTGTGTCAAAATTTATGCAAGTTTGTGCCAGCTCCGTAATTTCAGCTAATATTACCCCAGTTTACAACTGCATGCCACATTTACTAGAGCATATTGAACATAAATGGTACCTAGTTTATATCAGAATTGAGGCATTCTCTTATAAGTAAATATATACTTGTACATTTTATATTATAGGCGGATTTTATATTTTTATGTATATTTTTTATGTATTATATATAAATATTTGCATAAATATAAATGTTTATATTCATAAACGTATATTTGAGCCATTCGCTTGTATGCAGACGGTGAAACTCCTGACGATGCTGGTGCTGGCACACTGATGCCAGCTTCCAGCATCAAGCAGGAGCAAGAGGATGACGAAGCTGTCAGTGACGGAGCTGTCACTAGGGGAGAGGAGGAGCTGCTGGCAGAGGGCGCTGTCATCAAGACGGAACCTTCATTGGAACTTCTCTACCTGGAGCCGCGAGTTCAGGGCAATGCCAGGAGTGCGTTTGGCAGCACATCTGCCCTCCTGTCAGCCGGCAACTCTGTCACCACTCAAGGTTTGTCATTGCATTGCCAGGAGTGCGTTTGACAGTACATCTGCCCTCCTGTCAGCTGGCAACTCTGTCACCACTCAAGGTTTGTCATTGCATTGCCAGGAGTGCGTTTGGCAGTACATCTGCCCTTGCCAGGAGTGCGTTTGGCAGCACATCTGCGCTCCTGTCAGCCGGCAACTCTGTCACCACTCAAGGTTTGTCATTGCATTGCCAGGAGTGCGTTTGACAGCACTTATGCCCTATCAGCTGGCAACTCTGAATTTTTTTTCATTTTTTGTAAAAAAAAACTATATGTTGAAATTTTTTCTGATGCTAGAAATTTCCATGTTGTCAGTTCCCTCTGCAGTAGTAATAAACTATTAGTTGAAATTATAAGTTCTTTCTGATGTTAGAATTCTCCATGTTGTCGTCGCTCTGCAGTAGTTCCTCTGGCTACCCCACTAATGTCTCATGTGCATCAATTGACCAACAAAAAAAAAAAAATGACCAACACATTTATTGCAGTGGCGCTGCTGGGGTCCAGGTCGCCCCCGCTGAGTTCGTCGGTGCCCCACGAGTCGTCGTTTTCGCTGCCGTCGAGCGACGCGCCCTCGCAGCGCGTAGCTCTCAGGGACGAACTCGCCGCCCTGCAGTCCCAGCCCTGGGGCACCAATCCTGCCGTCGACGTCAACATCACTGTGAGTGTTATAGGGGGTTGCCTTTGCGGTTACTCTTGTCATTTGGGGAGCTTTGCTTATCCTTTAGGGTTATATTTGTCCTTTGGGGTTACGATTGTCCTTGGGGACTATGTGTGTCTTTAGGGTTTCACTTGTCCTTAAGGGTTACACTTGTCATTTGGGGTTATGCTTGTCCTTTTGGGGGTTATGCTTGCCCTTTAGGTTTACACTTGTATTTGGGGTTATGCTTGCCCTTTAGGTTTACACTTGTATTTGGGGTTATGCTTGTCCTAGAGGGCTATGCGTGTCCTTAGGGATTATACGTGTCCTTGGGGTTGCGTGTGTCCTTGGGGGTGTTGTGCTTATCAGTTTCCCTCTTGAAACGAAATTGTCATGTGGATAGTAAAAAAAAATTACATGCCACACGGCAGTTGTCTTGCGGCGGTTGAGACTAAAAAAATCACCTAATGGCAGTTGTATTGCATTAATGCTGCGCAATACACAGCATATACGGTGAACCAACACAGCCTCTCTACGCCGATGCATAGTTGCCCGCAGTTTGTTCGTGATCTTAATTGCATCGTAGTTACCTTGGCAAACAAAAATTCTGAGCTTCTATTTTGAGCTTCTATTTACAGCTTATAAGTTCACTGTCGTGAAGTTTCTTGCAACAACGATGTAGGGGCGCGCTCTGGGGGCATCACAGGTGGTAATAAGGGGGAGGGGAAGACGGGTGAAAGGAAAGCGGGTATTGGCTTTACTGGGGACAGTGAGGTTGCCTGGGTGAAGGGAAAGGGAAACTGGTTGAAGGGAATCGCGAAGGGAAAGCAGTTATTGGCTTTACTGGGGACTGTGAGGTCGCCTGGCTGAAGGGAAAGGGAAAGCGGTTGAAGGGAATCATGAAGGGAAAACAGTTATTGGCTGGACTGGGACGGCGAGTTCGCTTTCTACGCGCCCCGCAGGTTTTCAGGGGGCATGAGCATGGAAGGAGAAGGAAATTTTCTTGTTGAGGTCTGTTAGTCAGGGTTGGTTAGAGTTGCTTGCTGTGAGGTCATTGGGCCGAAGAAAGATTTTTGTTTAAACCTATAAACGTGTGAACTGGGTTGAGAGTGCTGTTTGGCTCTTCATTGCTAGTTCATCATATAAATTACAATTTTATTCTATTAGAAACAGGGCGAAGCATGCCTATTGCACGAGGCTGTGAAGAAGGTTGTAGTACTAGAAAGTGATATTATACGCACTCTAGGTGATGGTGAGCTTACTTTATGAGAAACCTTCATTATTGTTGCGCTGATAGTGAGCTTACGTTCATGAGTAACCTTCATTATTGTTGCACTGATAGTGAGCTTACGTTCATGAGTAACCTTCATTATTGTGGTGCTGATAGTGAGCTTACGTTCATGAGTAACCTTCATTATTGTTGCACTGATAGTGAGCTTACGTTCATAAGCAGCCATCATTATTTGGTACAAATATTTTGTTGTCCATTATCTTCTTCAATAAACAGTAGAATGTTCACAAGGGTGTGTATTTTACTTAAATTAGTAAGTTATACGTTCTCGGAGGGAGCCTCAAAAGGAGCCTTCGTAGGTGAGGCAGACTGCAGTTGCACTGGATTATTCTCAGCTTTTTTTGCAACAGTCCTATCATATTCACTTCTCTTTGTTCTCTTGTAAAATTTAAAAAATGTGCTCCATGCATGTGCCTTTTATTTCATTATTGTTCCGGAATTTTTTATTGATTATTTGTATTAATTGTTAAGTTATTTATGCCAAATTTGTTAGTATGTGTTCAGCTTGCGACGTTACCCTGTTGAGATGGAGAGCGAGAGAGCAGAGTTTCAGTGTCTATAGCTAATTAGTTCTTTCATCTTGCTTTAAAAACATTACAAAATTTTGTTGCTGTACGCAGTAAACCTAAAATAACTCATTAGCACACATTAATAACTTTTTATAATGTACGCACTTTCAATTTTTATTGCTTAACAATTATTCTCACTGCAATATAAAATTTCAATCAATATCAAAACTATTAATTTCAGTAATAACTTGCTACGTTCATGAGATCCCGTTCACGTTACATTTATCTTTGGGATATAAATTCTAAAAAAGCATTTTATATCGTAATTAATATAAAAATTTATCCTGCATAGTTATTCATGTCATATTGCAAAATCTTTTCCAAACTCATAACACGTGGACTCGTAGTCACTCCATGACTCTTCAAAGATATCAAAAGCAGTCTAATTCTATACTAAAGTGACGCGTCAGGGTAACGTAGCAAGCGACTGATCACATTGCAAAGAACTGACCGTAGCTCTTCTCTCTTGCTCTCTTCACAGGCACGTGACGAAACTAAGATTTGCTCCTCCCCAACCTACCGACGCCCTGCGACTCATTTCCCCTCGCATCTCCTCAACGCGTCACCTAGGAACTTACGCAATGTGGCCGGTTCCCCTCGGTTGTTGGGGAACTCCCCTTCGTATCTTCGTCTGGGCAGCGCTTCGTCCCCTCGTCGTAGCCTCGTCCCGATGTCCCCATCTTCTGCTGCCGTCGCGTCCATCTTGGCGTCACCGTATCGCGTGCCTGCGCATAATTATTGCATCGATGACGACTTCCCGTTTGGCTCGTCTCCTGCGAACAGCCCGAGAAGAAACTCTAAGGAAAGGACGCCAAATAGAACTAACGCGGCTGCTGTAAGCGAAATTTTGACGAGTGGATACAAGAAATCTCATGACCGAATGCAAGACGCGACACTCGAGCCACAAAATGACGCAGAAAAGTTGTTGCTTCCCTCGGTTTCCGATGATGCAAGCGAAAACTTGCAGAATTGCGTGCGATTCATCACATTGGCTGATGAGGTGAGCGGTACGAAGCAAGTGCTGGTACAGAGCGAGGATGGTATATTGCGAACCATTGACACAGAAGACGACCAAGCAGCTGCTTTACTGGCGACCAGTGGCGACGAGTTAATGACTACGGACGAAAGCGACGTTATCCTGGCAACAGAGAACGGAGACAACCTCTTAGGGCCTTCGGAAGACGATGATAATGAGGATGATCTACTGGCAACTAACGCGAGCGACGCAACGCAGGTGGTGGTCGGCCAAGACGGGACGGTTTATGCCATCAACGGCCTCGATGAACACGACGATTTCGACCCGAGTCTCATCTTGCAAGACTCGCAGTACGAAGTCGAGCTCGCTCAGACCAAGTCTGTGGAAATGACGCATCAAACCTACATCGACGAGGCTGGTGTCGAGCGAAGCAAGATCTGCTTCATGGTTACTACCGGCATCGTGGCCCCTTATCGACTACGAGAGCCTGAGACCCGCAATTACGAACTACTTTGTCAGCAACTGGGCATCGTCCTGGGCTCGCCTCGTCAAGAACCCTCAGATATTCCCAAGAAGAAAACGGTGCACGTCGACGAATCCTGCCTCGACTATGGAGGAAGTGTTTTCCACTCACAGGAGTTAGGAGAGTCGCTGGATGTTGATTGTAAGGAGCCTTTACCTGAGGTTGAAATCGACAAAACTCTGAAGAAAGTTTTGGTGCCGCTCGAGAATAATGGATTTATGAGAGTGTACGGGCGCCGTACTTCCGTTGACGAGAAAATTGTTAAAAGATTTCCCATTCCCAACTACGACCTCTGCCGGGCCCTGGCGCCGCCTTTGCTGAAACATCTCATCATGAATGTCGGGATAAACGTTCTTATTTTTGGGACCAAGTTCTTCATGGCGACCGTTGACTTGGTTGTGGTCGAGAACGAGCTGAAGATTGACTTGGGTTTGTCCGAGCCTGAGCAGCACATCTCTGAGATGCGCGAGTTGAGCTACAACTTCGTTGAGATTCTGGGATGGGAGTCGCCGGAGCTTTATAAGGCCAAGATGCGCACTATGGCCATCATAGATAAGAACCCACTGAACCTGCACCAGTGTAGCTCGTGCAAGAAAAGCTACAAGACGACCACGACTCTCGTGTCGCACATGGCCAAGTGCCGGATCAGGGCGGAGGGCATAAGCCATCCTGCAGACGATGACGCTGGCAGTGCAGAAGATGAGGAGACTCGCATCTACACATGTCGGTACTGTGACCAAATGTGCTACTCAATGGCTGCTCTCAACCTGCACATCATGGAACAACACCCACGAGCTATTGAGGAGAAGATCCAGATCAAAGTGAACGTCCAGGATGGTATGACGCGTTGTTTTGTCTGTAATGGCGAATTCAACTCTACCAGCTTACCTGGGCATCTCATTGAGAAGCATTTCATCAAGATTGTCAAGGGAGATGTTCTGAAGTGCCTTGAGTGTGACGTCTTCTGCAAGAATGCTGTCGCTATGATGGCGCACAAACCCTGCCACCAAAACAAGGATTCCATCACCGCTGGCAAACGCGAAGAGCTTCCTCAGAAACCTCAAGTCACCACAAATAAGAGTTCGTCTCCCACTAAGCCTCGTTATAAATGCAGGAAACCTAAAGACGCTTCTCATCGTTGTGGCATTTGTGACGCGCTCTTTGCTAGTCGCCGGCAGATTGTGCAGCATCTTATCACGCACACAAACCTCAGGCCTTTTAAATGCACCTTGTGTGGTGAAAATTTCACATTCCGACGCACCCTTATTCGCCATTGTAACGAGAGCCACCCCGAGGTGTGCACGCAACCCTGCAAGTTCTGCGGACTGCCCTTCGAGACCGTCTCGGAACTTAAACGGCACTCGTGCAATGCTAGTCAAAAGGGCGGTTTCCCCTGTCCCTACTGTGACTTCGAGACCAATATGGACATCAGGTTATTTGTACACATACATTCGCATGGACGTGGCACGCGCTATTTTTGTGTATATTGCAGTAATTTCTTCCCAACCGTTAATAAGGTCCGTTATCACCAACGCAGCTTCCATCCAATTGAAGCTAGAAAACAAGAAGCCAACAAACGACGCATCAAAAAATTGGAGTTTGAGATGGGCAAGTCTGAAGTTGACCAGCCTCTCAAGGACGAAGACATCGTCGTTGTTCGTATTAACGACGAGTTTGTGTACACTGTTGATCCTCGTCTCGGCAAGCCTGTAGAGAAAGACAAGTCCGTGTCTTGTTATTATTGCTTTATTCGCTTCTCGACGAAGAACGCCATGAGACGCCACATTCAAGTACAGCATCCTGACAAACCTCTGTATAAGTGCACGGAATGTGTCATTGTCTTCAAAAACAATGCCGAGTATTTAACGCACCGTAAACGCTACCATAAACCACGGTTACTGGTATCCCAACCAGCGTCGCCTTCTGTAAACCTCTCTACAGATCTCATCCACATGGAAGAACAAGTTGAATCGTGTAAACAAAAGCTTGCTGACATCGGTTCAGAGATGATCAAACTTGAATCTCTTAACTCGGCTTTCAAATGCGACTTTTGTATGCAGGGCTTCAAGTCAGAGTTGTTGCTAGAGCTTCACATGGAAGAGGTACACAGTGATTCAGCGATGTTTGGCGATAATAGTAAAGCACATGCACGCAAATTAATACATCTTGTATACTACGTTTGTTCATACGATAATAACTGCCAGCAAAGATTCGACGATAAGCTCTTGATGCAGCAACATTTAAGTAACGCACATCAGGTGTTCGAGGCGTTCGAACAGAATTACCGGGAAGAAGTTATTGCCGCTCCCAACAGACTAGGTCGTAAACCAAAGAACTTCGTTAATTTAGATACCGTAAAAAATGAGCGAAACAATTCCGCTAAGAACTCCAAGAAGAAAGTGGCCAGCAGCACAAACAAACGTTACATCAAATGTGATAAATGTTCAGGAACTTTCTCGAGCGCGACGTCTTTGCGTCAGCACAAACTCGGTACAACTGGCCGTGGTTGTACTGGAGCAAGAAAAAACACCAGGAAATACAGAAGAAAAGCAGATTCTTCACCTTCCATCAGCATCCACACGAACACAAGTGACAACAATAACGTCGAGGTTTCCAGCACCGAAGCTGAGTATCGCGAACTCTTCATCAAAGAGAACGAAATTAATGCGTTCAAGGAGGATGTTCCTCCGGCTCAGACAAATGACTTCATGGCGCTGGAGTTTGTCAAGACTGAAGTGCTTGACGATGACCCTGATGTTGGGTCCTTGCTTGCCGAGATCCAGGATATTAAGAAGGAGATTGAACTAAACGAAAACTGCGACGTGGTCTCGAGTGTGGTGAAGGTGGGTGCTTGCGACACCCAACCTCTGGGTGTCGTCGCCCCCTTATCTCCCCTCGCTGGCTCACCCCCAAGGGAATATCGTCCTGCACATGATACTCACGTTACCGGAAAGAAAGGAAAGCTGTTACTGAACGTTAAAGGCCTCGCCTCACAAATTGGCCGCCCCAAGAAACGCTCGAAGTTGACCTCGAACGACTTCTCTCTGAAAACCTCAATAGAGTCTAAGCAAAGACCCTTGCTCTCAGACGATGAATTTTTTGATTTCAGTCCCAGAAAAGTTTCTCATAGCACGGAAATACTGAAAGAAACTTCCGTGCGGCATCAAAATCATAGCAGCATTGACACGGAAACATTATTGGAGGCCGAGAATATCCCTACAGCGAAGAAATCTTTACCAAATAAACTTAAGAACCCCGCGGCAATCCGCAAACGCAAGCTTGACGAGAACGCCGATGACCCAGAGTGGAACCCTAAGGGGAAAACTAAGAAGCGGGCCTTCGCATGCAGTGCTTGCAGCGACAAGTTCAATACCAAAGCTGAACTCAAATTCCACTCTAGATATGATCATTAAATAAACGGATTATTAAATTTACTAGAGAGAGTATTAGGTGTCCGAGATTGTAGTTATGATTGCCATTGTTGCGATTCTTAGCAACAAACTTTTCTATCCTGAAAGAAAGGTTGTGGCCAGCAACGGGCTTTATTTTTTCAAGAAGTTGGTGCTAACTCAAGCCTATGCTCCGCAGTGGTATTGGTTTCTAGTAACAGTTATTAGGAGGATAAAACTTATTTATTTCGTGTCACGTTCCTCGCCTCTTACTTTTCCATGCCGCGCTTCATACCTTTCATACCTCGCCTTTTACTTAGCATGCCTCTGCCCGTCTTTTTCTAACCTGCCACGTCCTTTTAATTTCACGCGACGCCTCATGTCTCTCCGTTCGCTGGCATAGACTTATATGTTCCACTTCTTACTATGTCCTATATTGTATAATATATTTCTTCCAGGTTCAACTTATCCAATATCTGCACGCTAATGCCTTATGCATGCATCTCTACTCATTTGTCGTGTTGCGTATATGCCATGTTGCGCTGTTCAATTTATTTCGTTTTCTTCATCCCTTGTTTCCCCGCTCTATTTTTTCTCGGTTTTGCTTCATCTTCTCGTCCAACTGCTCTATCTCCTCGCTTTCCCCTCTCTTTCTCCTCTCTTTCTCCTCTCTTTCTCCTCTCTTTCTCCTCTCTTTCTCTAGCTGAGGCGCGTATCTCTCCTCATATCTGGTATCTCAGGCGCGCTGCGAACCTTACTTAACCTAACTGGACCTAACTTAACCCAACTTGTAACATGTTTATATAGTACAACATATTGCTGCAGAAGGAGTTATAGGTGAACAATGTACCTGATATTCAATAGTTAACTTGTAAGCTCGTTAGCTCCGCTCTATTAAACCGTCTTTACCACTCCGGTCTTTGATTTCTCCGCTCCAGCGAGTGCATGAAATTCTTGTAAAATCCCATCTGTGGTTAATAAAGCTTAAATCTTGCAAAAATCTTGAGGATTAAGCATTTTTACAGTTTATTTTCATGAGAAACCTGTAATGTTTTGGATAAAGAAGGAAGATAATTTTCGGTATGTAAATAATTAAATTTCAGTGAAGCGCGCATTTTTTCTATTTTGAACAAATCTTGTGATGTGTATCGAAATTCATGGCTTGCTGAATAAATTAAATTTCCTTTCTACCAAATAATTGTAACAAGAAATTTAAAAGCGAAGAAAACACCACAAAAATTTAGCATATCTCTTTTGAAAACGTTTCGGAGACCAGCTCCATCGTCAGTTCGATAAATCTAGAACACAGATAAATGCAGAAAATTAGTTTGGAGTTAATAAAAAAAACACAAGCAGAAGTTAAAAACCTAAATTTATATATATTTTAGATATGCTAAAATTTTGTGGTGTTTTCTTCGCTTTTAAATTTCCAGTGAATCTGCGATTAAAGCAGTCTAGTGACTTTTTTACTTATAATTGTAACAAATATGGAAATGTTTCAAATCTCGATATATACTGCAATTCTGCTCTTTAATACTGGAATAGTGGAGATCAAGCCGCAAGAGTTGTACGTGAGATCTTTCATTCACCCTAGATTTCAATTTAGAGATGTCTTTTTGTGAAGGGCGAGTTGCCTGTTTAATCAACACTTATCAGCCACTATGAGATGTTGCTTTTCTGTGCACCTCTTATATGAATAATAGTTAAGTAAGACCTGAGGGTTGGTTCATTTGTAGCATGATCCGAGGATATTGAGGAACAGC
This sequence comes from Hyalella azteca, assembly GCF_000764305.2. Lineage (NCBI taxonomy): Eukaryota > Metazoa > Arthropoda > Malacostraca > Amphipoda > Hyalellidae > Hyalella > Hyalella azteca. The sequence continues at coordinate 5,171 of NW_025943420.1, read as the reverse complement.
GGTATTATTCTTGATGATTATATTCGGCTTACAATAAAAGATTATAGTGATACAAGATTATATGTTGTAGCTTTAACACTGATATCATCTGGTGTCTCGCTCACTGATGCTTTCTGACATACGACCAAGATGAAATTATGCGAGTTTGTTTCAGGGAATATGGTTATTTTGTGCAGAGCGGTAACAATCTCTAGCATGTTGAATATATTATACATACAATAACGCGGTAGCGGCCAATCAAGTGCGTAACTACAATGACCTAAGCGTACCTTTCTCTCTGCTCCCCTCACTAAGCCCTGCGCCTCTGCTTCATTAGGGACGGCACAATAATAATTATAATAACAACAACCAGTCCCCCATGCCTCATTAGGGGCGGCACAATAAAAATAATGATTATAATAACAACAACCAGTCCCCCATGCTTCATTAGGGGCGGCACCATAAAAATAATGATTATAATAACAGCAACAAGTCCCCCATGCCTCAGTGCGACGCCGGCCAGCGGACGGTGCGGGTGTCGGTGCAGGCGGGCGCGGCGTGCGTGGGGCTGGCGGTTGCCATCCACCGCGGCTACCCCAACGCCCGACGCCTGCAGTTGAGCCTCCTGCCCTGCACCTCCCTCGATGCCTTCGACAGGATGAACATCCTAGGGGTGAGCTGCTGCACCTAGTGCTTGTCTAGGTGGGGTGATATGTACTAGGTGTGTTGATATGTACTAGGAGTCTAGGTGTGTTGATATGTACTAGGTGTGGTGATAACCGTGATATCTACTAAGTGTGTTCCAGATGTGTAGGTGTGATCTAGGTGTCTCATAGTTGTCTTGCAAATGAGTACCTAGGTGTGTTGCATGTGTAGATGATAATATATAAAATCATTCAAGTTAACAATTGTTCTTGACATCTAGAATTGTGCCTGTCTGATGTTAGACCAGACCTCGTCAGATGGTATCTATTATCTAGAAATATGTCTTGTGTTGAACTGTGTTTGCAGATGAAAACCAGAATATTCCACTCATTTCTTCATTGCTGGTAGATCTTGTTGAAATATTTTGAGCGCGAGCGCCTGTGTTGATTAAGCATTAGTGGTCAACAAGTCTAATCGTCGTCAGGCGTCTCATNTAATCATCGCCTGTTTAAGGCGCTGATAATCATCAGTAAGGCGCTAATCATCACCTGTTCAAGGCGCTAATAATCATCAATAAGGCGCTAATCACCACTAGTAAGGCGCTAATGATCGCCTGTTTAAGGCGCTGAACGCCGTGGCGCAGGAGAGCGCCCGTAAGGAGCACAGCTGCCTCATCGCCCTCGTCTCTACCCTCATCGTCCGCTTCACGTCGCTGCTGGTCTGTCCCAGCGGCCCTTGTTCTTTCCATGGTTGAACTAGTATAAGGTTGACCCATGGTTGAACTAGTATAAGGTTGAACTAGTATAAGGTTGACCTATCAGAAGCCCATTATTGCAAATGTAGTTCGTTGTTCGCCTGTGACGTCACTGATCTCAGTGACGTCACGGGCATTAACCAATCACCGAAATGCGATCAAACCAGTCAACCAATCCGTCATGGGAATGACGGGATTGTTTACGTTTCTCGATCTCAGTGACGTCACGGGCATTAACCAATCACCGAAATGCGATCAAACCAGTCAACCAATCCGTCATGGTAATGACGGGTTTATGTTTCTCGATCTACGTGACGTAACGAGAAAGCTGAACTGAAAGACGGTGGGTCAACCTTATATAGTTCAACCATGGTTCTTTCCTCGTCCTGTACGTCTGTCCCATGTTTATTTGTGATTATTCATGCAGAGAACAGGTATATTTAGCAAAGATATATACGTTTCCTTGACCCGTCAATTATTATCTTTAAATGAGATACATATTATCATATGTTTAATTTATAAATTGTACATAACTTTTATAAATTACATTGCCCTCTTGATTCAATCTGCATCCTGAAAGAACTTCTGCCGTTGGTCCCCCCTCCAGAAGCTCTCGGCAGGAGCGGCGTCTGCCGAGGTCTTAAGCCCCTCTTGCGAGGCGCCTTATGGCGACGCCCTCAACATCAGCGGCAACAACAATAGTGGCAACAGCAGCTGCTATGGAGGAGACAACAGCTGTTATGCTGGCGACAACAGCTGTTATGCAGGAGACAACAACTGTTATGGAGGCGACAACAGCTGCTATGGAGGCGACAAAGACCATTCGGTTCCGTTCCCGCGGACCTCAGGCGCCCGCTTCTGTGGGAATGGTGGGTGATGGGAGCAATATTTGAAACCACCATGTTTAGTGTCTGTATTTATCCATTTATTTATTCTACCAAGACATTAACGTGATGTATTTATCCATTTATTTATTCTACGAAGACATTAACGTCCCAGTGAAAATTTACAGACGCGTCAGCTTCTGATTTGGATTACCAGAAGCTGGGGCAACTCTAAAGTTTGTTAGGGGTTATGTCTGTTGTATCAGATCTTAACAGGCACGTTACGTATTGAGGAAATCGTGAAAAGTTTATAAGTGAGCTCAAAAAAAGACACAAGAAGATAAAAACGAACATTTAAACAGACGAAAGGCATTCTACGTGGCATTTAGGACACGACTAAACACCGGCACCGAAGGAGCCGATGTAGCAGAGCGCCAAAACAAGCGGTGGTGACATTGGCTATGTGATTGTTCATAAAAAGTTCCGAGTCTACGTGAATGCCGTGATTGCAAACTGCGGACGTAGGCATGACGAACTCGTTACTTACGCGAACAGGGTTGGCCGGCAGCTGATGCTGGCGCCGAGCAGTCGCAAACCAAATAAAGTCGGTTTTTGATGCATTGAGCTGGAGCCGGTTGGAGCGCATCCAGTCTGAGACAGCGTCCATGCAGACAGACATCCGATCCTGCAACGCTGCAGCGCACAGTAGCCATAAATTTGGGTGTCGTCGGCAAAAATATGCGGATTGCGGATTCATACCACGTAAATCAATTATGTGCAACACGTCGACAGTATATAACAGAAAGAGGATCGGACTGAGGACTGATCCCTGTGGTACGCCGCAGGTAACCAACGATGTCATATATAGAAGAGTACCTGCGTCGAACGTATTGGAATCTATTGCAGAGGTAGGAATCTAACCAGCAAAGCACTGTGCCACGCAGGCCGAACGATACGTTTATCGTTCGGCCTGCGTGGCACGCAATTATAGGTAACGTGGTTGACGTGTCGATTGGGGCCGACAGTGCGAGTAAAACCATTACTGCAATGTTGCTTGCTTGTACATTATATAGTCTATTACCCCAGCCAAGAGTCAGGCTGACACAGTCGAGACGACTGCAATTTCCCTCTCATGTTACCTTTGAGTAGACCGCTCTTCGAAAAACTATAAAAAAATACGATAGACGATGGCAGGGACGCGCGTCAACGAAGCGAAGGCGTCTTTAACACAAAATAACTCATTTTGACACTATGCTGCTGTGGCATGATAGTGTCATGCTGCTGTGGCATGATAGTGGCATGCTGGTGTAGTATCATGGGGGTGTCATGCTGCTGTGGCTGTCGTATTGTCAAACATGCAGGTTTGACAATATGTTGGTCATGCTGATGTGTCATACTGCTAGGGCAAGCATGCTGGTGTATTATGACGGTATCGTGCTGGTGTAGCATGATGTTGGCCATTCTGGTGTGTGGCATAATGGTGATATGCTGACGTGCAGAGCGTGAGTCTTGCTGCTGTGGCATGATAGTGTCATGCTGCTGTGGCATGATAGTGTCATGCTGGTGTGTGGCATGATGGTGATATGCTGCTGTGGCAGGATAGTGTCATGCTACTGGTGTATTATCATGGTGGTATCATGCTGGTGTGGCATTTGTGAGTATCATGATTGTATCATGCGGCTTCTGCATGCTGACCAGTATATCGTGTTAGTGTGCCATGATGATGTGTCATGCTACTGTGGCATGATGGTTGATCATGCTTGTGTGCCATGATGATGTGTCATGCAGATTTGGCAATATGTTGGTCATGCTGGTGTGTCATGCTGATATGACGGGCAGGTTGGTGTATTATGACGGTATCATGCTATTGTAGCATGATGTTGGTCATGCTGGTGTGTGGCATAAAGGTGAAATGCTGACATGCAGAGCGTGAGTCATACTGGTGTGGCATGCTGCTGTGGCATGATAGTATAGCATGCTTAGCTATTCCCTAAAAATCTGCATATCTGATCGGAAAGAAATCAGAGTAGTAAAGTGAGCGGCATAAATGTACAGCATGAGAGATGGCCTGATGAATAATAATAATTATCTTAATAATAATGATAATAATAAATAATAATAATAATAATATATTAGCTATGAGCAAAACTGATCTGCTCTCCCCTGCAGTTGTGCGGTGAGGCGTCTGACGGCGGCGCTGACGAGGCAGTGGATGCTGACGACGAGGAGCTGCAGACTCTTAATCTACTGGCGAAAGGTCTCTAGTAACCTAGTGGCTAATNTTCACTGTTATCCCGTCAACAGGTGTGCTGGTGTGCTTCACTGTTATCCCGTCAACAGGTGTACTGTTCGCTGTTATCCCGTCAACAGGTGTGCTGGTGTGCTTCACTGTTATCCCGTCAACAGGTGTGCTGGTGTGCTTCACACGCCCCACTTTCCTCAACCAAAAGTCGCAGTCCCAGAGCGCGGTCCATCAGACGCCTCGCTCTCTCTCCGCCCTCGGCGCCTACATCGGCAACTTTAAGGCGGACCTCGCGCCTTACGACAGCCCTCGAGGCGCCCTCAAGCCCTACAACCTCGCCCCTAAAACGCCCAAGATGGCGAGGCAGCACCAAAATTCCCCTCTTTTGTCCTCGGCCAAGAAGAGCGTCAGTTTGTCGTCGCAAAAAGTGCGGATGTTGCAAGGGGTGGCCGCCCCCGCCGGGGATACGAGACAACGCAAGCGCAGCCTCCAGACCACCGCCACCCGCCCCCCAGTCATAGGTGGGTCACCCGTACCCCAGTCATAGGTGGGTCACTCGCACCCCAGTCATAGGTGGGTCACTCGCACCCCAGTCATAGGTGGGTCACCCGCACACCAGTCATAGGTGGGTCACCCGCAGCCCGCACCCCAGTCATAGGTGGGTCACCCGTACCCCAGGTATAGGTGGGTCACCCGCACCCCAGTCATAGGTGGGTCACCCGCCCCC
>NW_025943419.1:0-374 GCF_000764305.2 Hyalella azteca | reverse complement strand
AGGAACTCAACATGGTGTGGGAGGTAGAAAGTGATATTACCAACAAAGTGAATTTCTTGGATGAATATTATGACGGAAAATTTTTGTATCTTTTGCTTGAACCTCGCAATTCTACGCAATTACATTTATTGAAGATTTCTACTTCTTTTGCGGCAGTACAGAAATCTGTGATTCCTACTGTCAATGGTTTCGAAATGAGCCATTTTGTGGCATCGGCCGAAGGGATGTGTCTGGCGGGTTTGGTCAAAAACGAGCCTTTTTTGATATTTCTTGAAGGAGAAAACAATACGCCTAAATATGTAACGAGCAATATGAAAGGTGAGTCCTTAATACAATCCGTAAACCTCAGTGAGGAAGGACCAGTAGTGGCGTAT
>NW_025943418.1:0-55269 GCF_000764305.2 Hyalella azteca | reverse complement strand
TTATTTCAACGTTGAAATAACGTCGATATTGGTACGTTTAATTCTTACTAATTTTTAAACGTTAAATCAATGTTGATTTTAGGTTGAAATGCTGAACAACCCAAATTAAACGTCCAATCAACGTCGAAATTTGACAAAAACTAGAACGGATGTAAAACAACCTTTTTTCAACGTTGAAATAACGTCGATATTGGCACGTTGAATTTTTACTATTTTTAAACATTGAATCAATGTTGGTTTCAGGTTATTATGCTGAACAACCAAAATTAAACATCCGATCAACGTCGAAGCCTGACCAAAACTAGAAAAGACGTAAAACAAACTTATTCCAAAGCTGAAACAACGTCGATATTGGTACGTTGAATGTTTATTTATTTTTAAACGTCCAATCAGCGTCGAAATCTGACCAAAACTAGAACGGACGTAAAACAACCTTATTTCAAAGTTGAAACAACGTTGATATTGGTACGTTGAATGTTTATTTACTTCTAAACGTTCAATCAATGTTGATTTTAGGTTGAAATGCTGAACAACCAAAATTAAACATGCGTCCGATCAAAATCGAAATCTGACTAAAACTAGGAAGGACGTAAAACAACCTTTTTTTCAACGTTGAAAAATAGTCCATATCGGTACGTTGAAATTTTAGCTATTTACCATCATGGAACTAATGTTATCACACCATCTCTCAATGAAATACATGTATATAAGTGTGCGATTAGTGACCAGAGAATGCAGTTCAATTTTCAAGGAGTCGAACAATTCTTTAGCTTATTTCTATTGCTCATGCACGCGAGCTGCAGTGGTCAAGGTTGCTAAGGCGTCGCGTGGTCTCCAGCGATCCCGGGTTCGAATCCTGCTACGGACGAAAAACAGGTTGGTTCTTCAACGTTGATTCAACAAGAGAATGTGACGTTGCAGCAATGTCATAGTAGGAACATTGATTTAACGTTGCATTGTAACGTCAGTACGACGTTTCATGAGAGACGTTGCTTCAATTTTCATTCTAAACCTCTTTTCACCGTGATCTCAACGTCGTAATAGGTAGTTGTTTCAACGTCGATTAAACCATATAATTCACCGTTGCAGCAACGTCGTAGTAGCAACATTGATTCAACGTTGCTTTGTAACGTCAGTACGACGTTGCATGAAAGATGTTGCTTCAATTTTCATTCTAAATCTTTCACCCCGATCTCAATGTCGTAATGCGTAGTTGATCAAACGTAGATTCAACCACCGAATGCCTGCTGGGTTAGCAGCTTGGCCACCTACTTGGTGATCACATCGTGTATTAAAAGATTTTGCTCCTATACTTGGCGACATAACTATAACCTTAACTTGTTTCAATTAAACTCTCATTTGATCAATAGAATTTTTGTTCAGCTTGTTTAAGCTAACTCTAACTCTGTCATAGGCTTCTTACGTGCTTTAATGGCGGATGAAATTGATCGGGCATAATCTTGCATTGCCTCAGACTTCCATGTCCTTTACATTTCTCTTACAGCTATTGCCAAATTTAAAATCGTGTCTAATCTAGCATTCGTGTCCATTGGCATCATTCAACAGCCTCCCTGATAGCATCTTTGACGCTCCGAGTATGAACGCCTTCAACAGCAGACTAGACGAAGCTATGCAGGAGCATATGTTCAGTCTTAAAATGCCTAGCAAATTACGGACCAGGTAAATGACGGTGTCAATACCAATACGCGTAGTAGCGCGGAAAAACGGGGGCTCGCGCCCCATTGCGTTTTTTTCATTTTGGGCAACTAGAAGAAATGTTGTTGCGTGGATGAGTTGCATCACAGTTTTTTTTTATATTTTATACTCGAGGCCCCTGGGATTCGGTTATGTTTCAAATTCTAGTAATCCTTCTGAGACCTTGTACGAACCATGAATATATTTGTATACTTCAATGATGTCACCACGTAGACGTCAATAACAGATACCTGGAAGCTTCATAATATTTTTTCGTATGACTTGCCTTTCAAGTCTGGAATTATGCTTGCACCTACCTGCACACTTGCCCCGCATCCCCACCTTGCTGCAGCCAATGATCAGCTCCAGTCCCCTCCTTTCCCCGCTTCTCCACCTGGCTGCAGCCAATAGGCAATAGGTTAGGTACGGAAAAGTTTATATGGGTGGAGAGTCGGGGAAAGTGTGGAGGAAGACGCATGCTGGGGTGTAGAGGCCATGAAGAGCAGTGGCTGGAGTGGCTGCATAGTAGCTGGAGAGTGCATAGGCTGGAGCAGTGGCTGCTGGATTACGGCGCCTATGGCTCCAAGCACTTAAGTTCAAATGCTAATCTACAATACTCAGTAGCAGGCTTGCGCACTGGACGAATATGAAAGTTATGGCGGTATTGGACAATGCTGCCTAGTAACAGACTACCAGAAATATAAAAATAAACGTGAAAGCAAAGAGAAAGAACTGCGTTTTAAAACAAGATGTTTTGCATTGTCAAAAGTATTGAAGCATTTATATTAACACTCCGATTGCATATATCACGACCGTGGCCAATATAACATAACATAACATAGGCCCGTATGCTAAATAGGGCACTAGCACTACGAAGTAGCACTATGCACTACGAAGTGTCCTGTTGGTATGCTAATGAAAACTGTCAATGGGCCGGCCAGAACGGTTGCTAATTCTTTGAGCAATCTGGGATGGAAGCCGTCTGGTCCACATGACTTGTTGGGATTTATAGCTACCAGGCGCTTGAGAACCTCTTCTTCGTGTATTTCAAAGCATGTTAACATCGAGCCGACTGGGGGCTCTGTCAAAGTTACGAATAACTCTGTTCTGGGTTGACAGTCAAAACCTTGAATGGATCTGTCTGATCTACTAATTTATTGTAGATAGACCTGAGGGGTTTTGGTTCATTTATCAATTGTCCGAATAACAGATTAAATATTCATATGCCAGGGAAGGGTAAAACAAGACGTGTATCTAAGCGTAAGTATTAAAGATGATTCACGGGATACACTAGATGGAAGTTACAGGATGAAAGCATAGTATGTGCAGTATACTTTCGGAGAAGGAATATTACGACACTGCGTGTTAAGCCCGGTCCACACGCTCAGTTTTCACAACGATTTGTCTGCGCAGTTTTAAGTCGGAATGAAATCGTTGCAATTTTTAGAGCGTCCACACGGTACCGACTTATCTGAGTAGTTTGCTCAGTTTTGCGCGATCTCGCCATGGAGACGTCTCGGACAAATTTTACGACCGGTCTCTTAAATTCGGCGAGCATAGAATATCTCCCGAAGTAATGAACGTAGGTCGATAAAACTTGATACACGTATTCATTAGGACTTAACGGTGATGTTTAGCTCGTGAACATTTTTGGAATTTCACCTTCATTCCTGAGTTATATGACGATACGTGCTGAAATTTGCAGTGAGCATGACATTTCTTCTTAACTACCGTACAGATTTGAACGAAACGTCGAATATAAAAACCTAACCTCCCAACGGCGATGTTTAGCTCGTGAAAATTTTTTAGATTAGATAAAGCCGTATAACTCGCAAACGAAGGCAAAATCGAAAAAAATTGTCACATGCTAAACATCACCGTTAAGTCCTAATGAATACGTGTACCAAGTTTTATGGAGCTATGTTCATTACTTTGGGAGATATTCCATGCCCGTCGAATTTGGGGAGACCGGCCGCGAGTCCGGCCGTAAATTTATCCGGAACGTGCCATGGAGAAGGCAGTATTTTCATAAATTTTGGCATTGTGCCTTGTCAAAAAAGAGATTGAATCATTTAGGGATTGCGAGGAATCAAAATACAAGAGAGATGGCTTGTAGATGTCTTCTTTTCCAGGTCCAGATGGAATCGATTTTTTATTCATTCCCAATTAGTTACGGTAAATGCTCAACTTATTTTACAGCTGTTTCTATGTTTGCGCTTTCATCGATTTCTTTGAATTTTTCTACTAAGCCCTCGTATGTCTCCACCTTTTTGTCCCTGTTACTATAGTCCTTGAATTTTACTTGCCAAATGCAAGAAAAACTTTCGTATAAAAAAGCAATAAATTCCCGAGAACATTACCGAAGGTCCGCCATGGTCGCCAGAATCATTGAAACTGAGCACAAATCGAATCGGAAAACTGTGCTACCGTCCACACGTTCCGACTTGTCTGTGCAGTTCATCGAAATCTATGCTCGGTAGCTCAGATTTCGATGGAACTGCGCAGTTTTCCCGTCCACACGCAACGTTTTATCTGCAACGATTAGAACTGCGCAGACAAATCGTTGTGTAAAACTGAGCGTGTGGACCGGGCTTTAGAATGAGTGCCGGAGTCTAGAGTCAACTGCATGACTGCAGCTGAAGGCTGTCTGCCTAAGACTGAGACTGCTCGTCTACGACTGACTGCTTACGACTGACTGGCAGTCGGCTCACCGAGCTTATATACGCGGTGACCCACGAATAGTGACGTCACAGAAGGTGACGTAATAGTCGCTGATGACATCACGGCCTGACAGGCTCCTCAATATCTGGAATACTGTCCAAGTCCTCATCTGTGAACACACTGCTGAAGAACTGATTAAGAACGTTAGCCTTGCCCTCATCAGAGGAAATCTTTCGTTGGTCTATTTTCAAATCAGATATACCGTCCTTTGACTTACACTTCAAACTAGCGTACAAAAAGAAGGCTTTCAGATTCTTTTTTGCATTTTTAGAAATATTTTTTTTCGAAGTTTTTCACTGCAGTGCGACAAATTTTTTTAGCTTGATTTCGAGCTCTGGGGCCGGATTATCAAAACATCGCTTAGTACACATAGCGAATTACGTATGGCGTAAGCGCCGATATGAAGAAGTAACTCTAGCGGTGGTATTATCAAAACATTTGCGCGGGAAGCTACGTACAAGAAGCCGTACGTAGCTCTACGCCTGCTCGGAGGTGTCGTAAGTGGAGTTACGTAGACGTTTTGAGTGTGCCGAACAATATAAAACTATTGATTTACTCGCAACACGGTGAATTGTGATAGAATTTTGTCAATAATTCAACATAGGCATAATATGTGATCGAGCTAAACGGTGCTTTTTGAGAAAAAAATTTCAATTAAGTTATGCCAGCTAATTTCTTTTCCTTTTGTGCTATAATTTGCAAGCAAATCTTGATATTCGTATCTAAGAGTTTTATGATCATTCACTAAAATAATATCTTCATGAATTTTTTATTCAAAACTAAGTGGAGTTTGACAAGCCAACCATTTTTCTAGCTACGTACACAAATTCCTTTCTTTCTCCGCTGATAGTTGAACTCCAACTCACAAAATGTTCTACATTCTAGGTAGCTCTCTAAAAAGTCCTCAAATTTTGAATAGGAAAAATGTAATTTTTTGCCTTGATTGCAAAAATTTATAATCAAGGCGTTGTCATTGCTATTTAGACAACGTCTCACTCATTTCTCCATATGCTCCCTAGTCAGTCAACGCAGATGACGCTGACACAATACAACCTCCTTTCATCCACGCGCACTGCGTACTGAGTCGACAGGAGCTAGGAATGGCAAATTCGAAGCCTCTGATTGGTCAGTTAGTTGGATGGTTTCGATAGTACCTTTTCAGATGAGTCTTGCGTAAGACAATTTTGTTAATGCCAAATTTTGACGACTTAGGCAATACGTAACTTTTTGAACGTAAGCACGAAAAGTTACGTGTACTTAGCGAAGTTTCGTTAATCTCTGCCCTGGCATACAGGTTATAATCAGACTCGCTGAGAGTTCGTAAATAACGCTTGTAGGCTTCTTTCTTGGTCTTTAGCTGAGTCTTAACTGCACTGTTCATCCACTGGGACTTTTTGACTCCTCCAAGCGTAATCTTGGGTACACAAGCATCAACTGCAGACATAACCGTGTCTTTGAGAAACGACCATGAATCAGCCATATTCATGTCATTAATACAGTCCGAAATATTCGCCGCAATCACCGTTTCACGGAGTGTATCGTAGTCGCCTTTCGCAAAGTTCAAACGTTCACGCTTCCGAAGCGTCTTTTCTGCACAACACTTAATATTGAAAAACAATGATTGGTGGTGGCTTTTGCCCAACGGAGCCTCGTGGCGGAGCTCATCTATCATTGATTCTTCACTAGTAAACACAAGATCTAGAATATTTGGGGTCTGTTTACCCCTAAAATGGGTTGGCTTTGTGATGTTCTGGATTAAAAATGAGTCTCGCACAGACTCCAAGAACAAGGATGCTGGGTGATTCCCATCTCTTGGAGAAGATTCATCTGCCCAGTCTATTTCTGGATGGTTAAAGTCACCAACGATCAACGTATGCGACCTGCTGATTGGCATGCTCCGTAAAAGGCTGTTTAGTACTGTATTGTTATCAGAGGAGCTGTTAGGTGATCTGTAAATGACCCCTATGAGAAGGCTATCTTTGCCTTTTAGAGTAAGTTCGCACCACACTGATTCCCTGGCTGATTGATGCTCTGCAGATAACTTAACTTGCTGGGCTTGATTTATCGTAAATGTTTTAATGCAAAAACTAAGAACAGGATTGACAAATGTGCACTTGTTTTGCCGCTAGAATGTAGGAAAGCCGTTTTGTCCAACGCCCACGAGTGTCCTCTTACTGGCCACTTCGGTCACCGTAAAACTAGCTTGCGTATAAGAGAACATTTTTTTTGGTCTTCGGTCACGAGTCACGACGGATATCAAGGCTTTTTGTGATAGTTGCGAGGTCTGTCAACGCTTCTTCCCAAAAAGTAGAATAAGGAAAGATGTCTTAGAGCCAATGCCAATAGTAACTGAGCCATTTAGAAAAGTCTCCGAACTCTCCGTTGATAGATTAAATACTATCTGGTGGCCAAGAACTCATCTTGCAGGGAGAATACAATCCGTAGATTGACCTTAATAAGTTTAAGGGTTTTAACGAAGACGGGCTTTAAGTTAGCGATCGCACCGATCTCAGATCCCGCTGTCGATCGAGTTCCCGCATATCGTTTCTAACAAGAATGTAGGAGCTGATTTGCTAAGTAGGTGCTAGTAATTATTATTATGGTAAGATGTTAGAAAAGATGAATTTCCAGTGTGATTTCTATTGTAATAGAATCTTTTTGGGGGTAGTATTGTAAAGGAAATTCATCCATTGTCAGATTTTCGTTGTGGTCAAAATTATTACTAGTTAGACGGTATAATGTTACCGGTAAAGTTGGCAACCGTGTCGCGTATGCTGACGTGGCATCACCGGGTTAAAGTCAGCGATCAGCGTTAAGATTCCAGACACCTAATGTGTGTTCACTGACAGCTGGTGCTGTGCATTTTCTTGTTGTACACTACACTACTGGGTGCCTTCAGCTTATAGTGTCATCTGTGTATTGCCTTCAGTAACAAGGGTGTTTTTTGTTGGCCATTATTTACCTTTGGTCCGTATTTCATACCGCTCATATGTCTTCCTTCTAAGACGGCATTTGAGCTTTCCTGCCATTAATGCAGCCACGAAATTACTGCTGCGCTGCAAGATAAATTAACTCCTATCTAATTCAACTTATTAAAGTTTACAATTGGATCATGAGTACAAATTTATTGAATTTATTGGTAATATCACTTAAGGTGCAAGATTTGTCATTACTCATTTGTGTAGACACTAGACAGTGACAGTGTAGTAAGTAGGAAAATTATAGTCTTTGCTTGCAATGCTTGGCGAGTTAAAACTGTTTATCTCCAGTGAATTTTTTAACCTTATTCAATTTTAAGGCTCCTGCATAGGTTTTAATTTGTAAATCATAAAGAAAAGTAAATTTCCACCCCCCCCAAATTTTGAGCATTCTTGTAAACTTTCTGAAAATATGTAGGTACCTCATATTTTAGTAATTTGAGCTACTACTGTATGAACTTAAGTAATAGATGTCCTATACATCAGTCCCTTGATACATATATTTTAAGTTCTCAGATAATCACACTAGCTAGTTATAATCTTATAAATATGTTGAAGAGAATTAGTTCAGCTGAAATACAAATTTGATATAATTTTGTCTTTGTCAACAGAAAGTTAGAGAAAGTTACCTACATTACATTAGTTTGAGAAAGTCTGCCTTTCAAGCTTTCATTATAGCTAAGTTTGAAGAGATTACATTTGCTGCGGATTTGCATTCAAGCGAAAAAAAAATAATTTAGTTTAAATTCCAGATAAGTGGATATCAAGCATACTATCTAAGAAACTTGATCACCACCCAAAACTGGAAAATACAATCCACTTTAGATTAATTTCCCAATTAGCAAATAAGTTAAGCAACACCAGCAATCCAGCATTCATGTTGAGCCTCCAGAAGGTTTTAATGATGCTTTGTTCTTTGAATATAGAACCAATGCAACCAATGATCTCGGATCTCAACCTGACTGATCTTGGGGGCTGAAGTACTATAGTCTAAGCCTCTAAGGGATGATTATACTGGCATAGTGGCAGTCTGGCAGAGGAGAATGTTTCTTTTTTGTTGCCCTTTCTTGAGTTTGTTTCTGAGTCTAATTAAACCAGTAGAGTAAGTATCTTGGATACCAGCATTATCATACATGAGAAATTGATTAAAATATTGAGTATAGATGATCAAATTGAAAATTAACTGATTCAAAAAATCTCTGGTTTGCCACTATGATAACTGGAAATATTTTGTACCTCAAAGATCAATCTTAAGCTGCACCTAAATCCTAAAATGTTCTTTTTTACAGACAAGGTGGTATATATGTATATCCTCTCCAAATGGAGCTCTCCTGCTATTTTTGGAGCCAGAGATTCCTGCTAGATGAATTATCACCAAATAATTTTTAACAAAACTGCACACTTGAGCCATGAGAGTCCTTTGTTGACAAAAGTTTATCACTTTGGAGATTGGAGCTTGTGTCAAAAAAATAAATTTGTCACTTAGGAGCTTTTGTTTCGAGTGAGAAATTTCCAATCTTGAATGAGGAGAGGAGGAAAGTTGCCTTGATATCATTCTCAGGTGTACTACTTGAACTTGATGCATTCTCTCATGGCCATTATTGCCAGATAAATAAATAGCTCCTGCATCAAAAACCCATTTTCAGTTTTTTTGGTAACTTTTGAAGGATTGTCACCAAAATGTGAGCCTTGCACTGTTACTCAATAGTTTGCAGGCTTGTATTGCTACTTATTTTTAGGTATGAAGCAAAACTTTGTTGCAAATTTTTAAAATCTCAGTTTTGTGAAAACCACAAATTGTGTTACAAAAACAATATACAAAAATAACCCCCTTTACAGTTATTGTCCAAACTTATTTATATAGTAGAAACTATGCCTACCAGGTTTAATCCTGCTATTTAAATACAAAACATTGTAATGTATGGTGTGATTTTGATGCATCTCATTAGCTAAAGCGTATATGAACAGTTTGCAGACACTTTGATGTCCAATGTATTATTAAGCAATTGTTCAGTCCAAGCAAATGAATTACTTGAAGTATGCTCTCTTGTTGTGCTGGATATTAACACGTTGACTACGATTGCTTCATCTTGTACTATTATTTCATTTTTTTGTATGGTTTTTAAACAGGGTTGCCAGATGGTCATTTTTTTCCAGACCAATTCCGTTATTTAGTTTTTCTCAATTGCGTAGGCCTGCTAAAATTTATGATAGGGTTACTTCCTAATTAAATTTTAAATACTACAAAAATAAAATAAATAGAATTTTTATAGCAGAACCTACAAATAAACTAGTATATATTGAGTTATCGGCCTTTTATGGCCTTTTTTGTTCTCGGATTTGGCCGATTTTATGCAACCTGAATTATGTACCACTATGTCCTGGAGAAATACATTTCGTGGTATACATATGTACCACTTCGGAGTCAACGTGTTAACCATTTCTACTGGATCAATCATAAATATCAGTCCAGGAGCAAGTTCTCTCATGAGTGATGATACTGAGGCAAGTTCTGTCATGAGCATGGTGCAATTCTATAGGTTATTCAAAAGAACCTGGTCTTATGTCATTTTGAACCGATCAACGCTTCTTTACGGACCAATCAGGTAACACAACCTTCCCCGGCAAAAGCTTTCTTACTTCTGAAGAAAGGAGTGGTTTGCTGTGTCAGCTGAGCACCTGAGCTGATAGCTACTCTGGCCGTGGGCGGGCCTTATTTGAATTTGAACACGTGCATCGATTTGAAATCCTATACGCATAGTATACAAGTCAAAGAGCCTAAATTTTTAATATCTATATAAAAAATGTACATTTCTGCATGCATTATAATGCTGTTAACATTAACAAACTTTGAATTATCTCTAATGCAAGAAATACTTGCTTAAACAATTTTATTTTTAATATAAGCGACTGGATGCAAAAATCGGTTCGCAAGAACCAACATAGCCCCGAACAACAGTCATTTCGATTGATGGTAATTTCTAAATTAAAATGTATTTAGCCAGTATTTCTTGCATCAGAGATACTTTCAAGTATTTAAATATTAACAGCATCAAAATCCACGCAGAAACGTAAACTTTTAATAGGTTTTAGACTAAAATTTACGCTCCTAGTCCAAAGAACTGAAAGCGATTTGAAATAAAAAATGACCGACCAATGAATCAATCGGCAAGACTATTAATATTCATATCTTAAATAATACGTACTCATGGAATAAATCCAGCTTGGTGAGACATCTCTGGAGGTCATTGAAATTGTGTCAGATTCTTTCTTTCTTATCATTAATTGACAAATCATTTCTTTCCATAAAACTCACCAAGCATTTTTGAGTTGGATTCTGTATTGCACTTTGAGCTCATCATTTTGATCTTGTATTCATTGCATTGTAGTTCAGGGTCATTAGTTCATTGTATATATTTGCTGCATATTCATCCACAATATCTACTCAAAAGTTGGCATGAAGCTGAAGTCAGCCATGTATCTGATCACAATTGTCATGATTTTATCTCTCATTCTTCAGATAAGGTATATAACTTCTCTGAACTCAAATGAAATTTGAACTTTATAACCAAAATTTCATGGCAAAAGTTGATTTCTATATATAAATGTTGGAATAATGCACAAAGCGTGATTGATATAACTGATATATATATAAAAAAGAATAATTAGAATAATTGGCTTACCCTCTAGTCATGATACTTTATCTCTCATTTCAGCCACTCTCTTTCTAATACTTTGGTAGCCAATATATTAAATTTTCTGCTACTATTCTGTCAGTTGATTTTCTGTTTGAAATAACTTGATGGCTTTCTGTAGAAATCATTTTGTGAGAATGACAATATTTTCTTATGTTTTTTTTGACATTTTTTGTATATTTGAACCCATTGTTCCTCAATTATAAATACATATACAGTGTCTGGAAAGAATTGTGTGATAATGAAACTAATGAAAATTCAACATATCAGTTATATTTGAGTGCATTTGGGGTTTTTGACAAATTTTATGGACATATGAGTGGGTTTACATAAAAATTCACATCAGAAATCAATTTACTAAAGTAAAAATTGTCATTAAAAAAATTTTTGTTCAAAAAGTATTTATGTCATAAAAAGTTGTTCAATTGCTGGGGACCACCAGGTTCACATGAACTGTTGTCATAAATGAGTCTTTTCTGGTCAAGATATACTTGGAATCTAACACCACAACACAGATGTAAAAATGAGCAAGATTACAAAGTCCGTTGAGACTATCAGAAACAAGACATAAACACGCAGAATAGAGGCATCCTTACTCTCCGCTCTCTAAAATCCGAATGAATCCGTTCATACAACACCAGTCAGCAAACCTACGATTCTTTCTAAAGCAATCTTACAACTTCTACATCCTAATTAAAATACATCATTTTCCTCTACACTGTACATCAAGATAATACACATTGGTTTACCCCTTAATAATTAACCTAGCCCTCTACACAGTAAAGAAATGATTTTTATAGGAACCAATGTATGTTTTTTTTTATTTTACTCCAAGGAACTAGTTTGCATAATTGTTAGCAATAAAATTGGTAATGACATTCAATGTAAGGTTTATTTGGTCCAAAACAAAATAACTACTCAACACCATTACAAAAGTACATTTCTTCTGCAAGTAAGTGTTGCAAATTACCAATTATTCTCCAAAAAATTTAGGTGAACTTGTAAAAATCATAAAATTGACTTTGGTATGAAGGAGATTCATCTATTTATTTTTTATTTATTAAGTACAAGTATCCACTTAACTAATTATTAGTTTATTTATCAACTAACCACTTCTGGTGGTTATTTACTGATTTATCATCATTATATGCATTGAAAAGATGAAGAACAAGTTAGAGGACCTATTCATAATTATATCATTACACAATGGGTAGGTTTTTCCAAATTTAAGTTTTTACTGTCCATTTTTTATGAGGACAGTTAGGAAAAGCATTGCCATAGTCAGGGACTCCTGAATTGTATGCAAAGGTAAAATGAATCAGTCAGATGGCATACAGTTTTTTTGTTAACATGTGACAGTTGTATTGAAATGTCCTGGGTCTTCTGGAGATGGTCCTTTGTATCATAATCCCCACAGGAGTTATCACAATAACAAGTACGTAATCTGATGGCAGGATTTGCTCATCAAGATGTAGTTGTGGAACCTGCTAATAATTTATATTCAAGAAATAAAATGAAGGTTATTTGAATAAAAGGCAGCAGATTCTTATGATTATCTATTGGCATTTTAGCAGTAGGGTTGTTTAATCTTGATAATTTTTTTATTAGTTTTAATAATTAGTGATTAAATATGATAAAACATTGTGTGTTGTCATCATTCAGTTATTTATTGTTGACCATGGCAATAAATGAATCTGCCCATTGCAAACATTACAGTATATAAATATATTACTAAAATATATATATATATGTAATATATATTGCATATATTTACATGACCATTCTTGCACATCCAATATATTTTTCATCCAAGAAATAGCCACTGCAGCTATAATTTCTTAGTAGTTGACTGAATTCTAAATATGAGAGAAGCTTAGTTCATTCAATTTTTGTTGTTCTTCCAGAGTAAAAATTCCTTCTTAATTTCAAGCAAAAGAATTGATATGGCTGAAGTGCTGTCCTGTAAAAACAGAAACACTTGAATTTTTGTTACAAGAAACTATACCCATTATGTCATAATATAATTATTACAAGATCCTCTAACTTGTTCTATGGTCATGTGAGCCACTAAACCAAGCAAGTGACCATCAGATATCTCCATCATACTCATGTCCATATTGTTATTTTATCTAAATTTTTTGTAAATTTCTTCACATAAATTTGATGCAATACACTTCATAATTAATTGACGTATGTATTTTATGTTTGGCCTTTATCAACTGTATGGTTAAAATCACTTTCAACTGTGACATTAATCTAATTGCTGAAGTTTTTAAATTGGAACATGTGATACCCACATTTCTAAAAAAACGTTAGTTTATTGATGACATTTACACATGCACTATGCTTGTTGTGACTTACTTCATTTTTATGATATAGGTAATTAATATTATAAAATATAAAAAAAATTATGTCAAATATAATTTTTAAAAGTCTCTATAATTAGTTAATTATAGAGACTAATTATAATAATTAGTTTAAAGAAAGAAAATGGGTGCAAATAAAACCTGCAATTTTCCTTTGCCTTATTTCATGATTGTTTCAGGAGGATGTATGTGCATTATTAAGAAATGGTATGTAAACATGTGCAACACTTGAGATCTGAATAAAGCTGTTCAAATAGTCCTCAAAAGAAATTAACATATAGAAAAACAGCAAACTAATTCAATATAGCTTGGCAAAGGTTTATCATGATGGGATGTTTCTGTTCAAATAACCAAAACAAATCTACCACTTCTAGTGTTGCTTGATGGTTGCATTTCACATTTAGTACAGAAGCTAAGCAAGAGGATGTCACAATATTGGAGTTTCCATCTCAATGATTTCAATCAATGAGAATCTCAATGATTCTCATCTTGATTTCAGTCTAGGAGTATAACATACGGTACCGTACCAGTAGCGATTTTTGGCTTGTGAAAAGATAACTGGGTTGATCTACTGAACAATTGGATGATAATCATAAGCATTACTAATGGATCTTTTTGGAAAAATTAAATTGTCAATAGCTTTCCAAGTTGGTTCAAGGACTGTGAGAAGAAAATATTATGAGTGACTTTAGATTGGTCAAAATTTGGCCTTTCAATCCTGAAAAACATGACAGGTAAATTCTTGACCCTACAGTTAATTTTTGACTTACAGGAAAATTCTTGACCATACAGTTAATTTTTGACCCTACAGGTAAATTTTTCTGGTTAAGTAAGGCACAACATAAGTCAAACTAGGAAAGCCATAAAAAATGCCAGATGAAGGTTATTAAGATCAAAATGACCTTTATATATATGTCAGAAGGGGTAAGAGGACCAAAATCACTAACAAGCCTCTAGCATCTATACCATGAATAACTGAAAAACCCTAAACCTATCACAAGGTGTAGTTATGCAATGGACTTCTAAGCTACAACTCAGACGTTTTGCATCTAACATAGTTTTCTGTACAGATTAAAAAAAGTGAGCTGGTCCCATCTTACCCCATTGGGGTAAGATGGGACCAGGCTGGGGTAAGAAAGGACCAACTGGTAATTCTTATGTTACAAGGTTTTTAATAAAAGTACAAATCTGATATTCAATATTATCCATCTAGAAACATTATTTGATTAATCAACCACTTGTTACTGTTTTGTGTTGCGGGAAGTAACTCTAATATCAGTCATATTGAAGTTTTTGTCACAAGAAGACTTTGTTAAGCATAGTAAAAGTGGGTTGGCTTTGGTTCATTGTAGAGCACTACTAAATGCTTCATGTATATTCCATTAGTGTCATTGTCTGAAAAATTTATCAAATTGGTAATAAAACCAATGGATAATAACTTAAGTGTCAGACGTCATGTGTTTTCTTGCTAACTGCATTTGTGGTGCACTTCAAACTTAACTCATGCCCTCTCACAGAGCTGTGATCATAATTATTTTTCATGTTTCATACAAAGATTTTCCTCCAGCCAATCTTGCACATAGTTCTGCAGCTCACTAATGGGAATAGACATCCCTATTTTCTATATCCCTTTGATGCAATTTAAAATAGTGCACTAAATTTCTCTAATTAAAAAGCTAACAAGTTATAATGAAGTTTGAGCTAAAGATAAAAATGTTGACCAAAATACTCCATGTACTACACAATAAAATATTCATTTAAAAACTATTTTTGATATACTGTAGGGTAATAGAAGACCATTTGTGGGGTAAGACAGGACCATTTGTGGGGTAAGATAGGACCACTTGTGTGGTAAAACAGGATCATTTAGTGGTCCCGTCTTACCCCATGTCCGGTCCTTTTTACCCCATTTTGAAATACATGTCAGGCAGTGATGGTAGCAGGTAGGAAAGCCTAGTATGTCTAAAAAGTTGCCTATTACTCGAGGTTACCTGCCTACATCCACAAACCTGGCCAAAAAAATTTTTGTCATTAGACAGAGCTTATTTCCCAAACAGGGTTGGTTAACTATTTTGTGACCCTTCTTTACATAGGTTTTCTTTGAAAATTAGCCAGAAATTCATTATTTGCAGAAGAGGGTTGCCACACTGAAATGACAGGCAATGATTGTTGTCCGCCTCTAATAGCAAGCCAGTATCCTGCAGTATTCACAGGTATAGTACAGTCTTAAATAATTGTAGACGCTTTTATTCCAAAATTTTAATGACAAATGCCGTTTCAAGATAGCAAAAGTAGTATTTAATGATTAATATGAAATAATGAACAGCGAGAATAGAATTTTTGTGAATTAGTTTTTTAGGTTCACTCGTTAGATTCGTTTTCTGTTGACATGTACTAAGAAAAAATTAATTGCATGCATGCCTAATAAAATTTCCTAAATATCAAAATAAGCATATTTTTCTAAATAAAAATTAGATAATTTACCTTAAAATGATACTAGAGTCTGGACACTAGTATGATACACTAGTCCAGACACTCTTAGAGACTATACACTATAGTAACTAAACGATTACCAATCGCTTCACTCACTCAAAAGTTGATCGTAACTCCACTTACGCGACGTTTCAATCGGTGCAAAGTCACGTTCATCTTGTTGCACGTAACGTACCTCATAAAGTTTTGAAGGTACCATAATTTGGAGTTACGCGCACTTAGCGGACTTGTGCTGCACTTGAGCCGCTACGAGCACTTAGTAATGTTTTCAAAGTACCTGCCTAGTACAGGTACAGTACAGTTACGTTGTGGTTGCCCGCAGGTCGCGATGTTGCTGCAGTCGCTGCAATGCTGCTCCATGCTAAGCCTAAGCGTGTGGACGTAGACATGGAGGCCGCGGATCTGAGGGGGGCGCCGTGGGGGGCGCTCGTGGCGGCGGCAGGGGGCGTGGATGTCGTGCTGAAATTGTCCAGCCCTGACCGCAACGAGCATCACGACGACCTCCTCCTGCCACTGCAGGACAGCGGGTAAGTACCTGCAGCCTTGCAGGTGCATGTATTGCTTACAACGTATTGCTGGTCCATCACAATGGATTTCTAGTCATATTCATAACATAACATAACATAGTGATGTCGGCGTTGAAGTGTAGGCCTGATGTGGCCTGTCGCCGATTCTTTTCCTTTTCGTGCCTTGTTCATGCCTCCATATTCATATTCATGCCTCCCTTCACCCTCCTGGGGGACAGGGTGAGGCTGGTGACCTTCTCCGGTTGCGTGGGCACCTCCGCAGGGGTGGCGGCCCTCGCCTCATGCGTGGCCCGCGACGCTGACCTCTACATCAACATGGCGGCGCCCCTGGACCTCAGCGCCCTCGGGGGGACATACAAGTACCTCTGTGAGTCTTGCCCAGCACAAGGGGCCATTAAATAACTCAGCATTAATCACGGAGCATTATAATATTGTTATAATGCATATTATTTTAAGTATATGTACATTATATTATGTATATATGTACTTTGGTAAAACTGATGGCTTGCATCACTGTTATCTTGCATCGCTGTTATCCTCATTGTTATCTTATTTGACATGCGCAGGTATTTGTGTGTCGCGCCCCTTCCCTCCTCCTGGCCCCTCCTCCCCCACGTGGCCGCTGCCCTCCTCCCCCCCGCCAACGCTGGCCGTGGAGCTGGCGGATGTGGGGTCCTGGGAGGCCGGGGCCCACACCATCCTCTCCCTCGCCCCTCCTGGCAAGAGGTGCGTTGCCCCCCGACCCCGCGGGGGAAAATAGAGTCTGGGGAATGACAGTGCAGTTTGTGTCTGGGGATGACACTGCAGTTTGTGTCTGGGGGAATGACAGTGCAGTTTGTGTATCTTGGGATGACACTTCAGTTCGTGTGTCTGGGGGATGATACTGCAGTTTGTGTGTCTGGGGAATGACAGTGCAGTTTGTGTGTCTGGGGAATGACAGTGCAGTTTACGTGTCTGGGGAATGACACTGCAGTTTGTGTGTCTGGGGGATGGCACCGCAGTTTGTGTGTCGGGATGACACTGCAGTTTGTGTGTCTGGGGAATGACACTGCAGTTTGTGTGCCCAGGTTCGGGAGCCTTCGCTGCAGCCGCGGAGCCGCGGCTCTGGATCGCTGCAGCCTTCGAGCCGCGGTGCTGGTGTCGCTGCTCCAGCGGCTCCACGCCGCCGGAGTGAGGACGGAGACCGAGGGCGACACGTGCGCCGAGGTTGACGAGTGAGTGGACGGCGGCCACCGAACTGTGGGCCAATATTCTTATTTCTCTGAATAGTGGTGATGTGTGCCGCAAAAGAATGGCGGCCGATGATGATGGATCGCCCACTCAGATGGCGGCCTATCATTGGACACAGTGCCGTCATCACGACAATCAATATCATTTGACATCAGAATAATGATATATCTCATTATTTTTAATCCTATATCTTAATCCTGAATTCATATCAATTATATATAGGTATAATTTGATTATTTATTACCTATATAATATATTCTATTATATTATTTTATATCAATATAATATATTATTTATGTATTGATATAAGTTATATAAAATTATATTAAATTCCAATCCTACTTCATAATTTTTTCAATATATTAATTCTATATAATCCTGTATGATTATATGTAATTAATATATTAATGATAAAATGATGGCGCTCTGTCATTAGTCGCCATGTGTCTGGCAATGATAGCGCCACACAAGATGGCGGCTGCTGGTATGCCACATGCCACATGCCACGCAGGATATTCACTGCCGCACTCCCACAGGTGGGGGACTGTTCGCCTCTGGATCACGGACCAGTGGCCCACGGGGGGACCAGAGGTGCTCAGTGACGCCGAACTGCGCTGGCGAAAATACCTGGGCTGGCGAAAATTCCTGGATTAATAAGGCTGTGTGTGTTTTGTGTGGGATTAATGAGGCGGTGCGTGTTTTGTGTGGGATTAATAAGGCTGTGTGTGTTTTGTGTGGGGTTAATGAAGCTGTGTGTGTTTTGTGTGGGATTAATAAGGCTGTGTGTGTTTTGTGTGGGATTAATGAGGCGGTGTGTGTTTTGTGTGGGATTAATGAGGCGGTGTGTGTTTTGTGTGGGATTAATGAGGCTGTGTGTGTTTTGTGTGGGATTAATAAGGCTGTGTGTGGGATTAATGAAGCTGTGTGTGTTTTGTGTGGGATTAATGAAGCTGTGTGTGTTTTGTGTGGGATTAATGAGGCGGTGTGTTTTTTGTGGGATTGATGAGGCGGTGTGTGTTTTGTGTGGGATTAATGAGGCTGTGTGTGTGTTTTGTGTGGGATTAATGAGGCTGTGTGTGTTCTGTGTGGGATTAATGAGGCTGTGTGTGTGTTTTGTGTGGCATTACTGAGGCTACGTGTGTGTTTAGTGTGGGATTAATGAGGCTGTGTGTGTTTTGCGTGGGATTAATGAGGCTATGTGTGTTTTGTGTGAGATTAATGAGGTTGTGTGTGTGTTTTGTGTGGGATTAATGAGGCTACGTGTGTGTTTTGCGTGGGATTAATGAGGCTACGTGTGTGTTATGTGTGGGATTAATGCGGCTGTGTGTTTTGTGTGGCATTAATGAGGCTGTGTGTTTTGTGTGGGATTATTGAGGCTACGTGTGTGTTTTGTGTGGGATTAATGAGGCTGTGTGTGGGTTTTGTGTGGGATTAATGAGGCTGTGTGTGTGTTTTGTGTGTGATTAATGAGGTTGTGGGTGTTTTGTGTTGGATTGTGAGCCTGTGTGTGTGTTTTGTGTAGGATTAATGGGGCTGTGTGTTTTTTGTGTGGAATTAATAAGACTATATGTGCTTTTTCTCATATGGATGTCCCTTGTTTTACTGTCATTAATATATTACCTCACTTACGGCCTAACATATATTATTTTATATAATTAGTGTTTACTTGATTTTATTTGTAACACAATTAGTTAGATATTTTGTTGAACGAGTTTTAATTTATGAACATAATTCTTGTATTGTTGCAGGGCAAAGCGAAACCGAGTCGTCCCTTCTTCCTCAAGCCATGCTGGCGTTAAACCTGAATAATGGTGACGATGTGGTGAATGGTGGTGATATTGACATTATGGTGTATGATGGTGATGGTGACATTATGGTGAATGGTGGTGATGGCGACGATGTGGTGAATGGTGGTGATGGTGAAATTAGGGTGAATGATGGTGATGGTGACGATGTGGTGAATGATGGTGATGGTGACATTATGGTGAATGATGGTGATGGCGACGATATGGTGTATGATGGTGATGGTGACGATGTGGTGAATGATGGTGATGGTGACATTATGGTGAATGATGGTGATGGTGACGATGTGGTGAATGATGGTGATGGCGACGATATAGTGTATGATGATGATGGTGACGATGTGGTGAATGATGGTGATGGTGACATTATGGTGAATGATGGTGATGGCGACGATGTGGTGTATGATGATGATGGTGACATTATGGTGAATGATGGTAATGGCGACGATATAGTGTATGATGATGATGGTGACGAATATGGTGAATGATGCTGATGCATGGTGGCGATATGGTGAACGATGCTGATGCATGGTGTCGATATGGTGAATGATGACGGTTAAGCACTTAATGTCACTTCAGCAGCTGCCTGCAGTTCAGACTGGACGTGCCAGCTCCAGTGTATGTTCTTATATGAATTAGATTAAGCTTAGCGGAATATCCGATAGTGTTCATTTGAAACTGATTGTTACAGTTAGGTTTACGATGTAAGATTATGAGAAGGAATTTCACTCGTCGACGCAAATATATTATATATTTTTAAAGCCTATTATCCATAGAAATGGTGTAAATGACCGATTTTTTATTGCCTATCTATTATTCTACCGTATTAAAGCAAAGAGACGTCGTCTTCTAATTAAATCGGATATTGTTCTGTTTCATTCATTCGTCAGATTTAAGATTAAACTGTTTCATTCATTCATTAGATTTTTGAGATTGTCTATAGATTTGAGATTGTGCATAGGAACACTGATAACATTTTTGCAGGGCCTACTAATGGAGAAATGTAGTGATGCAACGCTAAGGATTTTGCAATACTGTACTTGGGTTAAACTCTTATCAGGACGAACAGAAATTATATTTTAATCATTAGTAATATTGATGAGAAGAATACATTGACTGATATGAAAATGTTAAGATAATGCTTCCTTTGACGTCCATCCTTTTATTTCTCCTCATTATTTATTTTATATATTAAAAATTGGATGCTAATTAGTGGTGTGGAGCTCAAATTCGAATAACACACTAGTGCACCAACAATCCTGGGGTCATACTTTCAAAACTCGCTAAGTGAACGTTAGTACTTACGCTCTATTTTCTTGTCTATGATTGGGGGATTTTGATTGCGTGGCCGTCAATGATTGGCTGATGGGCTTACGATCTCTTAACTTTTTTTTTGAAAGTATAGGCCCTGGTTCGTAACAGTAACACTTTCTCCGGTTGAATTTTTTTCGCAAATCTTTATAAGTGTTGTCTGAAGCTAATAATTATCTAGAAGAAGAATAATGTACCACGTTGGAAAATGAACGCTTCGTGCAGTACTGCAAACTAAACTACTCCAATTGACGTCGTACAGAATACATTAGTCCGACCTCAGTTACAAGTTTTCTCTTGCAACGAGAGTTGCTGTATTGTTTGCTCAGGAATAAGGTTGACTGAGTTACGTCATATAGAGTTACGACTGAGTTACGTCATATGTCACGTCCCTAGTGGCTTAGGCGAAATTTCGATACTCGGGTTTCAAGGAGTTTTATTGGGTAATCTTGAAAACATAGTTTCGAAGTTTCGCCACTAAAGAGGTTTGAACTACGAATGACAATTTATGTCCAGGTAAACTTCGGTCGGATGACTGAAGGTCTAAACAGAAAGTTTACGTGAAGCGTACATTTGAAAAATTGCGATTACACCCGCCCCCAATTTGGAACTTAGTTACAAATTAATAATCATTCATGACTATCGCAATAAGATTAGTTTTACAATCGGTCTCTCTACAACAACAGAGTCTATCTCAGCATTAGTTCCATTTCTGTATTTGGCCATCCGAATTCGTGCAACTCGAACAAGGCCGCGGTCGTCAGGTAATACTTCGACGACGCGCCCCAAAGGCCAATGGTTGCGTGGTAGCTGATGATCGGTTACGAGAACGAGGTCACCCACGCGTAGATGATCCTTTTCAGTTGTCCATTTTTGGCGCTCTTGAAGAAGTGGCAGGTATTGCCTTTTCCATCTTGACCAGAAAAGGTCGGCCAAGTACTGAATTTGTCTCCACCGTTTCTTAATGAAGTTTTCGGATGGGTCAACTAGGCCCGGAGGAAAGGTGACACCGGCATTCCAGAGAAGCACGTGGTTCGGCGTTAGTGCTTCAAAATCGTCAGGATCATTCGACATTTCTGTGAGAGGTCGGTTATTCAGACATGCCTCGACCTCGCAAAAGAGCGTCGAGAGTCCTTCGTCTGATAACTTTGTACGTTGTTCATTCATGAGAGCTGTCATAACGTTGCGCACGGTGCGTATTTCGCGCTCCCATACTCCGCCAAAGTGCGAAGCGTGTGGCGGCCGAAAGTGCCATTCTATGTGCATTAGCTTCAGCCAATCTTCGATTTGTTTAGTATTCCAGTCATTTATGGCGTCCCGAATTTCGCGTTGGCCTCCAACAAAATTAGTTCCGTTGTCTGAACGGAATGATTTTACGCTGCCGCGGCGACACATGAATCGCCTTAACGCAGAAATGAATGAATCAGTGGAGAGAGAATAAGCAACTTCGAGGTGGACTGCTCTGCTCGCCATGCACGAGAACAGTACGCCGTATCTTTTTTCTTGCCTACGGCCCAAGGTGACATAAAATGGGCCAAAATAATCAATCCCCGTAGATGAAAAGGCTGGATTTTGATCTGCCACTCTATCGCGTGGGAGATCTGACATAAGGGTGTGGCACGGCCTGCCATGAAGTTTTCGGCAAGTGAGACA
The DNA here is from genome assembly GCF_000764305.2 of Hyalella azteca. Taxonomy (NCBI): domain Eukaryota; kingdom Metazoa; phylum Arthropoda; class Malacostraca; order Amphipoda; family Hyalellidae; genus Hyalella; species Hyalella azteca. The sequence continues at coordinate 32,798 of NW_025943418.1, read as the reverse complement.
TTCGCGTAAAATCTTTCTCACGAGTGAGTTTGCTTTGACAATCCAGTATTTCTGCCTGAGAACTGACAGAACGGTTTGTAGCCCGAGATGACCAACATTTTTATGACAATATCGAACTAGCAGAGTCGCCGCGTCTGAGGCTTGCGGAACAATAATAAGATGCTGGACTTCGAACGCTTGACTGGATTTTTGCGTTCGGCCGCCCACTCTCATCAGCCCTTCAGTATCAAGGAACGGCGTCAGTTTTGCCAGTGTGTCAGATTTAGGCAGGCGACCATCCTTTTGGAGAGTTGCGACGCTTTTAGAAAACCATTTGAGTTGCGAATATTTTAGGATTTCCTTTTCGGCGGTTTGAAGTTCCTTGACGGAAAGCGCATTGCTTTCGGTGTGCAAACCTCTCAGATGATTTTTAAATCTGAGAATCCACACGATTCTCTTCTTCAATTTTGTCCATTCTGAGCACCGAAACAATTTGTCAGTTGGTGTAGTTTCAATTCTAGTTGACAAAATTTTCTTCGTCGTTAAGATTTCTGGGTCGTCGTTGCCAATTGCAAGATTCTCGGATAATGACGGCCACGTTGATTTGTCCATTGACAAGTATTTTGGTCCGCAAATCCACAACTCATTTTTGAGGAATGGCTGGACATTTGATCCCCTGCTGATGACGTCAGCAGGATTTTGGTTAGACTGTACGTAGTGCCACTGCTCGGGAGCAGTGTGGCTCCGTATGAAATTCACCTTATTAGCTACAAATTTTTGAAACCTGGACGTTTCATTGTTAATGTATTTCAGCACAGTGGTGCTGTCAGACCAGAGAAAACATTGCTTTACCTCCAGGTCCAACTCTTCTTTCAGAGTTAGCAGGATGATTACGCCCATTCGAGCACCGCAGAGCTCGATCCTGGGTACAGTTTTGAGCGTGGTGTTGTTAATTGGCGACAGACGAGACTTTGCCATTATTGGGCTGCTTACCTGGATGCACGAATCGCTCTCCATTCGTAAGTAAGCGACGGCTCCGTATGCAGTTTCTGAGCCGTCACAAAAAACGTGCACCTCGACGCAAGCTGGTGTAATAAGTTTGATGCATCTGGGGATTTTGAACTCCCCTAGAAGAGCAATGTCCCCCTTCCAGACATTCCACACTCTTAGTAGTTCAGCTGGGAGTTCAGAATCCCAATCTAGTTTTTGCTTACAGCATTCCAGGAACAGTTTTCGGGCAGGCAGCAAGACGGGACCAACAATTCCCAATGGATCGAAGATTGAAGAAACTATTCTAAGAATATTTCTACGTGTCGGTGACATTTCTTTTACGCTCACCTTATATTCGAAAGTGTCGTCGGACAAGTTCCACAACACGCCGAGTACTCTATCTGGAGCAGTTCCGGTAACGGCTGGTAGGAACTCTAGACCATTCTGTTTCAAATCAGAATTTAGGTAATTACCTTTGAATCCTGTCAAGTTGAACCCTCATTCAGCAAGGAGCCCTTTTACTTCACCGCAAAGCAATTCAGCTGCTGCTGGATCCGATGAAGATAGAAGGAAGTCGTTGACGTAGAAATTCCTTTGGACGGCTGTTTTAGCTGCAGCGCTCCAGCGGTGCGCGTCAAGCGCAGCGCGACGAAGAGCGAACGAAGCTACGCTAGGGGAACTTCTGGCACCAAATACATGCACGCGCAGTCTGTACTCGACTGGCTTACCTTGATCGTCGTACCAGAAGAAACGCATCAAGTTTGAATGTTTTTGTGGGACCCTTACCTGGTAATACATTTTCTCTATATCTGCCATGCTAGCGACAGGTCCTTGTCTGAAACGCAGGAGAACACCGAGCAAGAGATTCGTCAAATCTTGGCCTTCCAACAGGTTGTCATTCAGAGATACGCCACAATATTTTAACGAGCAATCAAATACCACTCTGATATTTTTCTTGGTTTTGTGAAACACAGCATGATGAACCAAGAACCAAGCTTCACCTGGTTCGTACTGGAGCTGTTCTTGAGGAACCCTCTCAACGAAAAGGTTAGTTATCATCATTTGCATAAATGCAGCATAGTCTTCAAAGAAATTAGCGTCACGTTTAAACCGTCTCTCTAGAGATGCAAACCTGGACAGTGCTTGACTTCTATTATCAGGAAAGTAGGCGTTCTCTCTAAGAGGCAAATCTATTTGATAGTTCGGTTTAGTGCAATTCAAATCAATTAATAACAGAAAATTAATACCTGAAAGTCTCAGCATTAAAGTTAACTTAAATTAATTTAACTTCAAAATCGGAAAAATGAATGTGAAGTGGGATTGTTGGACAATTATGGGCTTTTTGTTTTCACGGTGAAGACTCTTCATGGGCTAAGTTCACTTAGCAGACCCCAGTAAGTCGAATAGCAGCTACAGTGCATCCAAAAAATATTCGCATTTTCTTGATGCGCACAGGATGTAAAAAAATATTTGTGTATATTCACTCATAAGCTCAATTCTATTATTTTTCTCAGAAAATCAGTATTTTCAAAATATGATATGGATATGAAAATCGGATATGAAAATCAGAATTTTCATATCAAGAAGGTTTAATATCAAAGTTGCATGAATTTCAGTGATTGTAATTTCGAACAAAGGATTGCCAGCTTTTATTGATGAGGGATTTTGCGATCCTGGGTCACTCCTGTGGAAAAAGTCACTGCCGTCTGAAAATGTAGATAAAAATATTATAATGTCTAATTATAATTTATGTTCATTTTCTTTCAAAATTCATGTTGTTGAGAATAATATACATGAACAGTTTAAGTGATTGAGGGGCGAGGGCTTCGTTTGAACTTAATTGCATGGATTGTTTAAGCGCGTGCCCGTGCAGCTCTACAAAACGATCAAACTCCATTTATAAATACCAGCATTTCCGAATAATGACAATTAATTCAGTAAATATCTCACCAGCAATTTGAAGCGTCATTTTATGAAGAATCATAACTAGATCTGGTAAAATCGGTTGACCACATACATCATCGACATTTCTACGATTTGCTTTCACAAGCATGTGTTCATTTAACAATGAATTCACTATATTTACCTGTTTACGGCCACATGGGACAAAAAAATAAGTGGGGTGACAGATTATTAGATATAAACAGTAGAGATTTTAGTGCGGTAGGCATTAGATGGATAGATTTACTTTATTGGTTGCCTCGGATGTCAGCTATCAGGAAGAAATTACTGACGGAATTTAACAGATTTTGGTAAAAATCGTTTAAATTCCGAAAGAATTCTTTCAACATTTTAGCGTTATTTTAATTCGACTTGCAGCGAGCCTGCATCAGCAAAAACTACCGATATTGCCTGAACAAACCAACTTCATTAGAAGTTTTCCTGGAAGTTAAGGAAGGCGAAGTTACGTCGCATCGCATTATGCTGATTCCTGTTTACTTTTTCTTTAAGAACAATCCTTTACCGTAGCTATGATACAACGTTGGTAGAATTAAAACGCCATAAATTTATGTACACCATTTGTACTCAAGCTGCTGGCCATGGTTCAATGTCATGGACTTCATCCAAAATCATTATCAATTTTGCTATTTGGTTTTACCTTAGAAATGCTACCTTTTACTTTTTACCTTTTACCGTAGTATTATAGTTACAGGGCCATCTCTTGCCCATGTTTACGTCGTATTATTTTTCATGTGTCATGTTGTGTCATTTTTTTCATAATTTCTTTCATGTTATTGTCATGAATATCATTTTTTATATGCAACGGAAAATTCTGAAAATTGTGTTTCCCCTGACTTACTTTTCAACGTTTTCCATTAGCCATTACATTACGCAAGTAACAATATACAGCGCCTGGTAGTGCAGGTCATTTGCGATTATGAGCGAGGAATCTTGCAGGATAGGAACTTGTTTTGGAAGTTGTATTGAGTTCCCTTGTAGAAGTCATTTAACTCTATGTATTAAAACGGAAAAATAAAAGTTTATCGTAAAATTATATAAGGATTCGAACTTGTGTGTTTCTTAGCTTTTGAAAAGAAAATAACATGTTACCTAACCAGATAGCCAGCTAGCTAGTACATTTTATCTTAGTGTAGTTCGGCAGAAGCTTCTCTTTTATGCAAGTTTGATTGAAGACCAGAGGTCTGGAATTTTTCGATCTCCCGGCTCCAGCTAGAAATTTGGTTCGACTCATTGAAAAGACGAACAAGAAGATTGTAAATAAAAAACATGCTCTGGTCTTCAATCAAACTTACATTTTATCTGTACATATCTGCATATTACAATCTTAATAAACAGCACAAATTCATAAAAATTATGCCAATTTATCTGTTCGAGTTTATAGCAAATAATGGTGTTGGGAAGTACATTAGTTTTTTAGATAAATTCAAATTACATGGTCTTCATTGCATCGAAGTTTTGCAATCCACTGATACATCTGCTCACTGCATGGCTCAGGTGATACATATTTGGTGATACATCTGCTATATTGGTGATATATTGGTGATACATCTGCTCACCAATAGAGAAGTAGCCATAGGAGTATCGTGAAAATCAAGGATTGGGGAAACCTTGCCCTCGAGGGAATTACCAATGAAACATTGTTGAATGCGAGTTGATTTCGTTGAAACAATGTTAATTAAGAGTTAACTACTTTGAAAAGAAATTAATTTCAAGGTAATATCATTGCAACTAAATAGTCAATCATTTAAGTTTTAGACATCCTGCTTTGCGTAAAATTTTCAGTGATTAAAATTTGATATGAAAGGCGACAAAAAAATGTTTGCAACGGTAGAGGTCATTTTTATATTGTGTTTCCTCTGACTTCCAAAAATTGTCTTGGGCTAAATAATTTCTTTAATCCATTGAATGTTTTCTTTGAAGAAATTCCCTTTTCTGAATTTGAAACTTCTTCTAGTATAAATTACGATATCTTTGAATTTTTTGTATTGACATATTTGAAGTTTAGTGCGAAATTACACGTTTCATATTTTCAGTATAGGTTTTGAAGCTGACATTTGGCGCAGTTTAGTGCAATTCAAAACAATTTATAGCAGAAAATTGCCTAATGGACGTTATAGCCTGAAAGTCTCAGCATTAAACGTTGACTTAAATTAATTTAACTTCAAAATCGGAAAAATGAGTGTGAAGTGGGCTTGTTGGACAATCATGGGCTTTTTGTTTTAACGGTGAAGGCGCTTCATGGGCTAAGTTTACTTAGCAGACCCCAGTCAGTCGAATAGCAGCTACAGTGCATGCAAAAAATATTCGCATTTTCTCGATGCGCACAGGTTGTAAAAAAATATTTGTGTATATTCACATATAAGCTCAATTCCATTATTTTTATCAATTAGTATTTTCATATCAAGAGGGTTTCATATCAAAGTTGCATGAATTTCATTTATTTTAACTTCGATAAAAGGAGGGCCAGCTTATACTGATGAGTGATTTTACGATCCTGGGACACTTATGTGGACAGAGTCAATTTCGTCTAAAAATTTAGAGTATAATAATATATGTCTAAATTTAACTTATATTCATTTTCATGCATAATTTATGTTGATGAGAATGATATTTATGAACAGCTATTGTGAGCACTGGCTTCGTTTCAACTTAATTGTACGGATTTATGAAGCGCGTGCCCGTGCAGCTCTTCAAAACGACCAAACTCCATTTAGAAATAACAGCCTTTCCGAATAATAACGATTAATTCAGTAAATATCACACCAACATTTTGAAGCGTCCTATTACGAAGAATCATAACTCGATCTGGTAAAATCGGTTGACCATATACATCATCGACATTTCTACGATTTGCTTTCATAAGCATGTGTTCATTTAACAATGAATTCACTATATTTACCTGTTTATGGCCACATGCGACAAAAAAAGAAGTGGGGTGATAGATTATTATATATAAATAGGAGAGATTTTGTGTGGTGTGCATTAGATACATATGTAGATTTACCTAATTGATCGCCTCGAATGTTAGCCACCAGGAAGAAATTACTGATGCGATTACACTGATTTTGGTAGAAATTGTTTAAATTCCGAAATAATTCTTTCAACATTTTAGCTTTATTTTAATTCGACTTGAAGCGAGCCTGCAAAAGCAAAAACTCCCGATATTGCCTGAACAAACCAACTTCATTAGAAGTTTTCCTGGAAGTTAAGGAAGGCGAAGTGACGTCGCATCGCATTATGCTGACTCCTGTTGAATTTTTCTTTAAGAACAATCCTGTAGCGTAGCTATGATACAACGTTGGTAGAATTAAAAGACCATAGATTTATGTACACCATTTGTACTCAAGCTGCTGGTCATGGTTCAATGTCATGGACTTCATCCAAAATCATTATCAATTTTGCTATATGGTTTTACCTTAGAAATGCTACCTTTTACTTTTTTACCTTTTACCGTAGTACTATACTGTAGTTACAGGGTCTTCTCTTGCCCATGTTTACGTCGTGTCATTTTTCATGTGTCATGTTGTATAATTTTTTCATAATTTCTTTCAAATTATTGTCATGAATATCATTTTTTATATGCAACGGAAAATTCTGAAAATTGTGTTTCCCCTGACTTACTTTTCAACGTTTTCCATTAGCCATTACTGGCCGGCCAGCTTCTCAGTCCTCAGCTCAATACCACGAAGCAGAAAGTCTCCAAGATTATGCCAAATTTTAACCTTTTTCTGGTGAGATACGCGTGCTGATGATTCGTTTTCTTCCGTTCCTTGCTTTGGTTAAACAGCGGTGGAAAATTCAATTATTGTTTCGCAAATTTTGCGAAAATTTATACAGACAATGAAGAAATTTTCTTGCTCGTAAACATTGTTCATTGCACTACTCGTTTGGAAAGAGTATGTCCGCAGTTAATGCGGAGAAAAAATAAAAATGGGGAAAATACTAAAAATAAATACGTAATCAGATGCTGATGAATTTTGCCGAATTTTTGTTTCATTTGTTTTTTTCTATTTGTTAATCTTTAAAAAGCTCATATAACGAGAAATCAACGCTGGCATTGCTATACCATTTAATAATTAATCTCTATCGTTACCAGATATTTGACAATTTGTACGCAAAGCGTTTGTTACGTTAGTTATACCTGCAATTACTGAATCGCCAATGCGTATTTGATGCAATCAGCTATTCTCATTTCACTCAAAAGAATATAAAACAAGTGAAGGCTAACATGGAAATACGTAATTTATTTAAAAATCGAATCCGCAAATCAAGCCCAAAATATCTTTGTGGTTTGATCACACATAATATGAGTTGTGTTCCATGTAAAAAAAATTTTGGTCTTTATTAGTTATCAGTAACTCGAAAATAATTTTTATTAACTACTGGTCATGTTGAGACATCAATCGTGACGCAAAGTGAAATGACCGCCTTTGTGTTCAACGCCGCTGAGTTGAAAAACTTTGTACAGGGATGCACCTGCACCGTGCAATGAATACTATGAAATAAATTTTTCATAATATTTCATACTTGAATATTATGAAACTACTCAAATGAATTTTCAGACAAATTTTATTATTATTTTGATGTCTATTTCAAAACAATTATCATTTTTCACTCATGAAAAAAATGAACGAATTCATTTATCCCTGAATTTCTATCCGTAACGTACGGACCGTTACATCAAATCCAGTCCATACCATTATAGTAGATAATTTGCTCTATAAATCACAAAACCTACTTTATTTATTTACTGTATACCAATGATAAAGTTCGCTTTTAAATTCCTATTAGAGTCCCACAAGGAATCATTGAAAAATTTTAATCACGCAAAGAGCGAGAAACCGTTAAACTAAGAAATTTCCTGAACTGTCAGTTCTTTTTAACTACTTTTTTTTGGCAATATCAACATCAGTAAAATTTTATAGTTTTTCTTAATAAATTTTAAAGTAGAGAAACATTCTAAATCGATTATAGTTTTTTAATTCATTTTTTCGGTATTCAACGCTACTCAATTTGTATGTTAGCCTTAAATTTGAATGAGGATACGTGATTTTTTTCGGCTTTTCCCTGTTTCAGCGTTCACGACAATTCTTCGATTGATACGTAATAATAAGCCAACTTGACAATGCATATATTCTCCTCAACGTATTTTATTCCTCAAGAGTAGTTATAGTTATCAAAATTCACATCATAATTGCAGCGCCGTGCCCTGGGTGCTCATCGACGTCTCTCAATACTGAAATATTGTGCCTGTGATGAAACACGCTTTGTATGCGCACGCAGCGTGCGCGCATTCACAACAATATTGACGCCACTCCGCGAATTGCTCCTTGCAAAAGCTTTCACATCTTCCACATTTGGATACGCGCGGCCTTTCATCACAATTGTGACCTCCACGTATTGCCTTTCTAATCTTTGTCGCAAATGCACCTGGCTCCGACGACTCAGTCTTTTTCGATTCTTTTTAATACAGTTTTCAGGGTTTGACTGTACTTTTGGGAACTGAATACGTGTTTTGAAGATGAACAATCAGCCAATAGATGACGATTGTGAATGAAGTCATGAAAACTGATTCTCATATTTTAGGCAAACAATGGTTTGCCACTCAAGAAGCTATGAAATTTGTAAGCTTTCTATCGATTTTGACCGTCAATTTTAATTCAATGTTCTGCTTGTAAATTTAAGAAATTAGTATGAATAGTTGTGAGTTTGCGTAAAATTGCAATCATGTATTTTAAAAATTGGTTTTGATAAAAAATTGTGAATTTATTTTGTGCCAGGCAAATTCAATGATAATTCTTGTAATGGATTCCAACTTCACCATATTAACTCCACACGGAACTAGTGTCTCTGACCAATCATCGGGTTGGCTCAATTTTGTATTTAAATTTGGTCATGTTGATTGTGCAATTTTACTCATTAAAAATTTACGTTACGCGTGCGATGGAGGAATACCAAATATTCATACAAATGATTGATGATAAACATACAGAAATTTAAATTATTTCTCTTGGGTTTTCCGTGAAAATCACAGACACGGAAAATTTGTACACATGTAGTTTGCCCAGAACAATAAAAAATTCCAGACCAATACATGTACGCAGAAATTTCTTTTATTTTTAAACCTCGAGAAATACTGAAATTTTTTTTGACAGCTGCGCGGAAAACAATTAGTGCCGAAATGTTACCGCGGGGCCAGGCCATTATGACTTTCTGGCTGCGGTGCGAAAAAAAAAAGAAATATTTTTGGTGGAGATTTTTTGAAGCAATCAGAATCAACGCCTGAAACAATACTTTCATGTTTTCAATAGTGAAAGAATTTTTTGGGGGAATTCTTACCATGGAACGGTAGGATTGGAGACTGAACGTGAGTAAAATTTTGAAATAAAAAGACTCGAATTTTAAATGAATGTTTCTAACTATACTCAAATAATGCGTTGATACAATTTCTACATTCGTAGGTATAATGCTGGAATCCATGATTTTTGATGGAATAATTCATATGGATTTTTCAAATCAACAAAAAAATCCGTTATGACTTCTTGAATTTTAAGACGCGAATATATTTTTATCGCTGTTTTAAGGATCAAGGCAGAAATTCCTGGAACATTTTTCGCTCTACATTTTCAGGATAATTTTTGGGGGAATAATTATTTTCTGGGGTAATTGGACTAATGATCCTCCAGCTTTGTTTCACATATTCCTGACTATACAGATAAAATAGTCTATCAACTACTGATTGCCTGTGTAATGCACTGCTCCATTAGCATTATTAATTAAATTATACTGCAGCACATTCTTTCATATCACAGGTTGCTTGTTTATCACCACCCTCATTATTTCACACTTGATTTAAATGGATTTATTAATTCTCAGTGGATCAATGCACTTCTATCAATGTACTCCCTCTCGATGTGAAAAATTTTAAATTGTTATTCCCGTTCCCTTCATTAGTACTAATCTCATTTAGTACTAATTAGTACTAAAATGATATTTACCTGACACCACTTTCATTCACTTCTGCGGACAAGAAAAACACAAAACGAACTTAGTTTGCGCTTCACTTCCTAAATGTCCCTTCAAGTCTAAAAGGTTATTCTAAAAGCTAGATTTTTTCACGACCAGTAATTAACAGGAATGAAAGTCGCATATTCTTTTTCATTTATATTCCTGTTTTTTTTTCTCGTAAATTTTTTCAAAGAGGTTCCCACGCATGAGAATCTCCACCCACATCGAACGACACTAACTCCTATATATTCTGTATCCTTTATACAACTCCTATTTATTCTGTATTCTGTATACAACTGCTATATATTCTGTATCCGATTTATTGCACTTCAAGGACTTTGTCGCAGAGACTTTTCATTTTATTGCCGATGAACGGCATAAAAATTGAAAAAAGTGATAGACATTACTACTAAAAAATTTCAATGCATCGTAGCACGATGCCACTACCGCACTCGAGGCGAAATGCGAACACAAGAAATGTTACATTCAAGTTCATTAGTTGTATAAGGGATAGAGATAGAACTTCTAATTTGTTAATTTACTCATTAATCACCACTGATGTGACCACGTGTAAGAATGTTATTTTTTTCATTGCGTTCGTTATGGTGGTGTGAGTTACTGTCACATTAGCTCTTTTTAAACGTGTGTTAATCATGAGCATGTCTTTCAATGGTGTTTAAATAGTCACCATGAAACATATTCAATTTATGATTTATTTGTATATTATATACACACGGCAGCGGAAGTTTTCGCCCTACTAAAACAGTTCAGACAGTTCAGACAACAGTTCAGAACTTGAAACTGCCTTAGTGAAATGCCTCGTGCAGTTACTGAAACTTCTGCTGCCGTGTGTATATAATATACAAATAAATCATAAATTGAATATGTTTCATGGTGACTATTTAAACACCATTGAAAGACATGCTCATGATTAACACACGTTTAAAAAGAACTAATGTGACAGTAACTCGCACCACCTTTATTCACACACCACCGATCTATCATTTAGTATGAATGATAGATCGTGATAAAGGGCATAGAATCACGCTGAAAGAGTGAAGCGGTCATGTATGAAGATATTTATGATTAAGGCATTCGTGAGACCTATCGTTTCGTGCAGGGTCAACAGCACTCCGCGCCATCAAATGAGGCGTTTGATGGCGTGGCACACGGCATGGTTTGTTGAGTTGGTTGCGATTGTAGGCTGATTGGATAAAGTAACTGTTCCTCTGGCTGAAGTTTTAAAAACATTGAGAATTGCGATCGTTTGGAGAAAGATTAAAAGAAAGTTTCAAAGTCTACTTCTCGCGTTTTTATCATAAGTTCAAAATTCCTATTCTTTAGTAAATTACAGAAATGAGTTAAATTAGAGGGTGAAATTGAGTCAAGTGATAGGAGCGAAGGATAATTTTCTTGAATTAGAAGTTTGATTATCATTATGTTTTTATTCATAATTTTTTCTTCACTCTCGATCATTGGTTAAATGCTTATGGTAACAGAAATTTTTATTTTATTTTTGCACTGAATGATCCTAAACAGTATTCAGTTTGAAATAGAATCATAAATACCAAACTTACACAAATAAATTCTCATGTCATTCCAACATAGACACATATCATGAATTCAACACGGCTACGGAATCGCAACCTCAAGTAAGCGCTTGACACGTAAAATTTATGTTCAGTGTTAATAGCCTACCTTCTTACTCACATGCTGTGGTGAAAATTCCATAAAGCTATTCGTCGACGAAATTCAAAATTGAAAAAATGTGTAATTTACGCCTTTAGGATTTAAAATGCACTACTTCGTAAAATGATCATTATAAAGATGGCCACTTAATTTGGATTGAGGGATGCGCTAGGCATATTCATGACATACTCTCGGATTTTGAGGTGTACTATACTCTTTCATGGATGGATTTAGAGCCTCTTGCTCCCTTGATTCAATATTTATCCTCCCTTCACCTTAAGGGGACCGACCTGGCTAAAATTTTCAATTTTGGCGTTTTCCACTTTTTGGGCTCATCTTAAAGCTTACTTTTTGACGCATCCAACGGTGCCAGAATCATCCCTCTACGTCGAAAAATGATTTCGTGACAGCTTCCCAAAGAAGGGCAGTTTTTAGGCCCTTTAACAAATGTCTATGGGATTTAATTACAGGGCTGGACAAACTAAAAGAAACGCCTGACGTAAAGCGGCCAATCATGGCATTATCCGGTGCTTATACTCATCTTAAAGCTTACTTTCTGACGATTCCATTGGTGGCAGAATCATCTCTCTACCTCCATTTTTACGTTCACCACGCCCCATGGAATGGGGGGTGGTGGGGGGGGGCCTTCACTAATTGCTAAGGCAATAAATAGGAGGCGTGACTACATATACTGTGGGATGCAACGCAATCTTTCAGTGCCTATCATGACAGCAAGGTGGAAGGTGGCAGCCACTCGCTCTACACCTTCCTTTCTTACTTTTAAGGCTTAGTTTCGGTATGTTGGCTACGTTACGACTCTTTTACGTCATTTTACGTGCCGCCCGGCAGTCTTTTGGCCGTACTGAAAACCTCATACTGCTCTCACGGCAAATCTATCTCCTCCTACAGTTTTCAAGCTACAGCAATGAGACATATACCATTCAATTCGTAAAGACCAGGCCTATCGACTCTAACATCACTTTTTTGAATTTCGGTCTGGTTCGTTTTTTATATGGGGAAGAAGGGGGGGGAGGGGAGAAAAATGTAAAAAATGGGAAAAAACGTCATAAAAAAACTAGGTGGAAAATGAAAAAAGTGATGTTAGAGTCGATAGATATGGTCTTTACGAATCGAATGATACGTGTCTCGATGTTGTAGGATGATATTTGTGGGAGGAGATAGATTTTCTAAAGTACCCCTTTTTAGCCGTTTTCTATGAATTTCACGTTTTCTATCAATTTTTTCGAAAAATTCATACGAGCAAAATGTTTTTCTTTTTACATTTTGAGTATGTATGTGAAGTTTCATGATGATCGGATAATAACTGTAGAAGTTTCTCTGGGGGCAGCCCGGTCCCCTTAATCACTCTTCGATATAAACAAGCATCCTCATTACATGATGAATTCCCCGCATGATGAATGTTCTTGGCAGATATATGAATCTCCTCTTAATATGTTTCTGGAGAGAAGAAACACACACAGAAATCTTGACAAATATTTTAAAGTTTTGTTCAGATTTTGCGTTGTCCTCATCAACGTAAGATTTAGGTATATTCTGAAATTAAATGTATTTTTCATTAGAAGTAATATGTGGCAATTGAGCAGTCGGAAACTTTGATAATTTCATAACTCAGGAGATGTATTGCGCATCTACTTCAACAATTATTTATAAATAATTATAATAATTTAAGTAACGTAAAATTTCCTATTATTATTTATTTATATTTAATTTGTCATTTGAATTAAAATTAATTAACTTATATAAGAATTAGTAAAATTATTTCTTGATATTGTTTATAATTAATAAATATATAATTTAAATAATTATTTTATTTGTACAAAAGTATTGAAGAAGAAAATTGATGTGCCAAAAAAGTTACAAAATTTTGTTCTGATTGACATCTTCAATGAAAACATGCTGTATTTATTTTTAGTACAGGCGCAAACAATTCAAATCTATTTGCAGAATCACCTGAAAATTGAAACTCGGAGAGGAAGCAAAACTTAGCGCTCGTTTGTTGTAAAGTTTTATTTCATGAGTCCCACCTCCAAGTTTCATTTCACATCAGCAGAACGCAGCACTAATCTTAGCAGCACTTAGGAAAGCTTCCATGTCTTCCAAAAAGCGTTGACTTGAATCAAAATATGGTGATGTAGGCCTGAATAATATTTTTTGCTTTGCCAGAAGTTGATCTCTGTTGATCTGGTGCAGTAGAGTGGAGCCTGTTTTCTTGCTGCTAGACAAGCAAAAAAAATTGGAACGTACAGATAGTTTAAAAAGATATGGGCTCAATTTGATGGTATGGGACTAGCGTATAGTAATATAAAATGCTATATACAGTCTTACCATATTTCTTTATTATTTTATTTGCATGAAAACCTGTAAGCATCAAAATTAAAAAAACTCGCAATATATATGTTAGTTCCTGTTTAAGTCACGCAGCGTGTCATTGTCAATATAACCAAAATTCAGGGAAATCTACAACATAGGATTGCGTGAAATTGCCAAGTTAACGGAGTTACATGTGTTTCTAGCATCGAAGTACTTGCTTCTCTGGTTGAAATCCGACGAAATGATCTGTGATTATAATAACATGAAAATATGTTCATAAACTGTATTAGTTGATTGTAGTAGATTATATTGTAATGTTTCTCGTTGAACTGGATAGATTATATTCTAACAAATCTTGAAAAAAAGGTAGCGTTCACCATCTAAATTTTTGTCTTCCACTATTTATCGATGTGACAGAATTGACATTCATCGCTCTCAATAAATATGTGTTGGTGACACCACAATCAGACGCAGAAGCTCTCAGGCACATCTTGAGGAAATTAGCGGCCTTAGTACAAGTAGCGGCCATAATTTAGTACACGTAGCGGCCTTAGTACAAGTAGCGGCGATAATTTAGTACACGTAATGCAAGTAGCAGTCGATTTCTCGTCTGTGATTGGTGGTATTAGCATGTTAGTTTATCGTTGATTGGCGAACAGACTCCAGTGTCACTCGTAAATAAAATATTGAAATAAAATAATATTTTATTCGTAAATTCACTCGTAAATATTTGACAGCATATCATTTGAGCGCTTGTTATACGCCCCAAGACCACAGACTTACACTGACGAACATTGCCGGTCATGAGTTCGCGGTCTTCTCTATTACACGTCAGCAACAAACACTGCTGCTCCTCTGAATAAATGCAAGTACAAAGCACCATAATGCGTATTTTTTGCGTCGGCTTTCCGAACGGCATGTCGACAGCGGAAAATCCGCTAAAACCATACATATTCAGCGAGTTCTGGATTGAGAAGCCGGGCGATAACGTCATTCCTAGATTCGTACACTCAGACAAATGAATGGGTCAGATAGTCCGAATAGTGACAGATCTCCTGCACGTTGCCCTGATACGCTCTTTTGACAAGTCAAAATGTGCCAGGAAATAATGATAAACACAAGCGAACAAATGCATAGATATTTGTACAAAGTTTCGCTTATTTCTTTGAGTGTATGATGATAAACTGCATATACAGAAGCACCGCAACAGCCGGCTACACTTTTGCATACTTATACCATTCAAAATTATTATGAATTTTATAGAAGTACAATAGATAGTCGGTAAAATGTATCCTTTTACGGACGATTGGTCAGTTTTAGTTCTTCCTAACCTCATGGCCAACTGGAGGCTACACAGTTTAATGTTAGTAAATGAACTATTTTTAGTGAAGTCTCAAGCTTTTGATCACTTCAATATAATCAACACTATATATGAAATCGAAATGGAACTCATTACATCATTCTGTCCAAACAGTAAAACAGCAACTATACAAACCACGGTGAGATCGTTTTTAATTAATTTAACTATTAATTTAATTTAATGAATTAAATTGAAATTTAAAGAAATTAATCAATAAATTAAAAATTAATTATAATTAGAACAGCGCTCGCTACTTAGAGTAGCCGAATTACATACTTCCTGAAGCCTAATATTCGTGAGCCTATAAACTTATATTAGCTCAGTAGTCAGGATTACGTTCTGAAATTGAGAAGTAATCCCTTGAACCGAACATTAATTAGGAAATGATTGCATGACTCTATTACTTCAGTATTATCAGGTAGAGTTTTGTTCAGGAGAGACGAGAGTTCTCAGTGAGACTGGGTATTAATTTTCTTACTATCACTGATGGTCGACATTATCTGTGATTGCTCGCGTTGAATTTGTTAGCTTCTATTTTTCCAGTAATCGTAAGGTATTGTTTTTGTACCGTCGAATGCCGTTCTTTCCACGTGATTAACAACTCGAATTTTTCGATTTTATTCTCTTTTATGATTATATTCTGATTTTTTATTAGCATAATGTCTTTTCAATCGTTATTGAGTAGTCCCGTCGTGAGTATTTTAGAATATTCATATTCTGGCATATTTATTCCACAAGGAATCGAAGTTATATTTATCTATGAGAGCTATAAATTCATATACCACGGGATAACAAATTATTTGAAAACAATGAATGCTGGATACACATTTAAATCAATAATTGTATACAACAATAATGATTAGTCGATACAGTGCACTTGTAGGGTGCGATACAGTGTCAAAAATGGCCATGTAAGGTTCGATTACTTACGTGTAAAATTAATATACAGGTATCATCAGTTCTATTTCCTATCTAATTTATGCTACATATGAAGCTCTCAGAGAGTATAAATCGATCTCATGTCGTTAATATCCTTCATTATATTCTAGTCGGTAATACTTGGCAGGTTATGCAGATAAAATATTCATAATAATAATAATAATAATAATATTAATAATAAGAACGATAATAAATAATAATAATAATAATAAATGATATCTAGATGATGTGCAGTGACGTATCCATAGAACAAGACTTAATTGAAAGCCGACATACTTAAATATAGTGAATAAAATTAGGCCAATTTGCGAATAAGTAATAACATGAACTTTAAGAAAATGGCAGGAAAATGTCCTGGTAAGGTGCGTTTACCAATTTGTGCATTGCTCGACTAAGAATGTTCAAATAGCCGCATTATAATCGCGCTAACGGGCAAAATAAATTCACCAATAATTTAATAGGAAGGAAAATGCGAAGTAAAATTGTGATTTTTTTTTTTTTGCTTTACGGCTCAAAATAATTAATGATGAAAAATAATAATATAACATATTTATTTTCATCATTAACGAAACATTATTGTATGAAATATGACGTGCATATGACGTGTTTTACTAGCACAAAATTTTCTAACAAGCCTAGCTCTGGTGAGGGCTTAACTTGGCAAAACGTGCATGGACATTTTTATTTTATACTATAAACCAATAGGAAATCTCAGTTAAAATACGTAAATTTCTTGCAATTAGAAATGAAATTTATTTAACTAAATACTTTTAGTAGTATTCGAAATTCCAGGTCGAAGAAGTCTATTCAAATTCGAATTTGAATTTAATATTCGAAAGAAAGAAATATATATGTTAGGAAGTAATAAATATGTCTAATTAATTAATTACATTTATAATGAACACCTTCTTGAATCTGCACACAGAGACAAATTCAGATATTCAGCCCCACACACGCCTGACTTTGCATCACAGTCAAGGATCTCAGCTGTTGCATTTCCTCCGGGAATTGAGACGACAGCCTCTTGAATTTTAATGCCGGCATTTCTCTGTGCCGGTTCTTCGAGAGCCTCCAGCGTTTGGGGGACGCTAGTTCAAAAACAGCAGTCCTTGCGATCTCAACTAGTAAATTAGATATTATGCTTGACATAATTCAACTCCATCAAGTTCTCTCTTTTTAACTCTGTTCAACTGTCAATATTCCTGATTTTTTGTTCCTAACAATTTAACATTTACTCTGATTTGTTACAGCGCAGAGAAATTAAATTTTCCGAAAAGGGCTTTAAATGGAATCTTGTTCTCAAAACAACCTTTCATCAGCCTTCCTTCTGGTGAACCTACCCTCGTATCAGCCTTCCTTCGGGTGAACCTACCCTCGTCTCAGCCTTCCTTCGGGTGAACCAACCCTCGTCTCAGCCTTCCTTCGGGTTAACCTACTCTCGTCTCAGCCTTCCTTCGGGTGAATCTACCTTCGTGTCAGCCTTCCTTCGGATTAACCTACCCTCATCTCAGCCTTCCTTCGGGCTAACCTACCCTCGTCTCAGCCTTCCTTCGGCCTAACCTACCCCCGTCTCAGCCTTCCTTCGGATTAACCTACCCTCATTTCAGCCTTCCTTCGGGTGAACCTACCCTCGTCTCAGCCTTCCTTCGGGCTAACCTACCCTCGTCTCAGCCTTCCTTCGGCCTAACCTACCTGCTTACGACTGGAGCGACTGCGCGGAGCCCGCAATGATTGGTAGGGAACTTATCCTCTATCTCGAATATTTACAATTTACTTTTTGAACATTTCAATTGGAATATTGACGTGTATCGTTAATTTGTTTCCACAAACCGTTTGCGGAATGTTGAATAAATAGTCAATCATTTAAGTTTTAGACATCCTGCTTTGCGTAAAATTTTCAGTGATTAAAATTTGATATGAAAGGCGACAAAAAAATGTTTGCAATGGTAGAGGTCATTTTTATCTTGTGTTTCCTCTGACTTCCAAAAAATATCTTGGGCTAAATAATTTCTTGAAACCGTTGAATGTTTTCTTTGAAGAAACTTCTTCTAGGACAAATTACGGTATATTTGGACTTTTTTTCGCATTGAAATATTTGTAGGTAAGTGCGAAATTACAAGTTTCATATTTTCAGTAGGTTTTGAAGCTTACATTCGGTGCGGTTTAATGTAATTCAAATCAATTAATAGCAGAAAATTGGCAAATGGGCGTTATAGCCTGAAAGTCTCAGCATTAAACGTCAACTTAAATTAATTTAACTTCAAAATCGGAAAAATGAATGTGAGGCGAGCTAGTTGGACAATTATGGGCTTTTTGTTTTCACGGTGAAGATGCTTCATGGGCTTAGCTCACTTATAGTATATCCTAGTAACTCGTCTTAGTAGCTACATCGCATGCAAAAATATTCAAATTTTCTTGATGAGCACAGGCTGTGAAAAATATTGGTGTAAATTCACTCATAAGCTCAATTCCATTATTTTCTCCGAAACAGCATTTTCATATCAAGAAGATGTTATTTCAAAGTTGCGGGAATTTTAGTGTTTATAAGTTCAAAAAAGGAGGGCAAGCTATTATTGATGGGAGATTTTACGATCCTGGGTCACTTAAGTGGACAGAGTCACTTTTGTCTGAAAATTTAGAGAATAATAATATAAGGCCTAAATTTAATTTATATAAATTTTCATGCAAAATTCATGTTGTTGAGCATAATATTTATGAAGATTTATTTTGAGCACTGTGTAGCTTCGTTTGAACTTAATTGCATGGAATTTTGAAGTGCGTGCCCGAGCAGCTCCACATAACGACCAAACTCTATTTAGAAATATTAGCATTTCTGAATAACAACAATTAATTCAGTAATTAATTAATGACTGAAATTAATCAGTAATTAATTAATTCAGTATTTAATTAATTCATTAATGAATTATGAAGAATCTCTTAATATCAGAACCTCTTATGAAGAATCATAACTCGATCTGGTAAAATCGATTGACCATATAACTTCAACATCGACGTACCTACGATTTGCTTTCATAAGCATGTATTCATTTCAATAATAAATCCAATACATTCAACGTTTTATGGCCACATGTGACAAAAAAGAGGGAGGGAATAGATTATTAGATATAAGTAGAAAAGATTTTAGTGCGGTGTGCATTAGATGGATAGATTGACTTAATTGGTCGCCTCCATCAGAACAAAATTACTGACTGAATTTGACTGTTTTCGGGAGAAATCGTTCAAATTCCGGATGAATTCTTCCACCATTTTAGCGCTGTTTTAATTCGACTTGAAGCGAGCCTGCTACAGCAAAAACTCCCAATATTGCCTGTACAAACCAACTTCATTAGAAGTTTTCCTGGAAGTTAGTGTAGGCGAAGTGACGTCGCCTAGCATTATGCTGACTCGTGTTTACTTTTTCTTTAAGAACAATACTGTAGCGTAGCTATGATACAACGTTGGTAGAATTAAAACACCATAAATTAGGGTACACCATTTGTGCACAAGCTCGCTCGGTCATGGTTAAATGTCATGGATTTCATCCAAAACCGGCATCGAATTGGCTAAATGATTTTATATGGGTAGTATAGAAATTAGCTATATGGTTTTATATACATGGCCTTTGTTGAATTGGCTATATGGTCTTATATGACCAGTATCGAAATTGCTACATGGTTATACCTTAGAAGTGCTGAACTACAGGGTCCTCTCCTGTCATTTTTCACAATTTTTTCAAATTATTTTCATGGAATTCACTTTTTACATTCAACTGCAAGCTCTGAAAATTGTGTTTCCCTTGAATTGATTTTTAAAATTTTCCATTAGTCATTACATCATGCAAGTAACAATACAGCGCCTGGTAGTTCAGGTCATTCGCGATTATGAGCGAGGAATCTTGCAGGATAGGAACTTGTTTTGGAAGTTGTATTGAGTTCCCTTGTAGAAGTCATTTTACTCTATGTATTAAAACGAAAAAATAAAAGTTTGTTTCAAAATTGTTTAAGGATTCGAACTTGTATGCTTCTTGGCTTTCAAAAAGAAAATAGCATGTTATCTAACCAGAGAGCCAGAACATTTTATTTGTACATATCTGCACATTTTAATCATAATAAACAGCACATATTCATAAAAATTATGACAATTTATCTGTTCGAGTTTGTATCAAATAATTATAATCGGAAGTGCATTAATTTTTTAGATAAGTTCAAATTACATGGTCTTCATTGCATCGGTTTTGCAATTCACTGCTACATATATTCACCGGCTGCCTCCTGCAAAAGTTATTTAATAAGTATTACGGAAAATTAAATAAAACAACATCGAAATGCACAACGAAAATGACTGGAAGATACTTCATGAAATCATTCATTCAAATTTACCTTCTATTAGAAGTCTTCAAATGAACCTCTGCTTGTCCATAACGAACCAACTTTACTACACATGATGAAATGTTGACCGGTTCCAGGAGATCATTGACTGGAAAATTTATCATAAACTTGATTTACTATGAAACAAGTTGCCCGCTAAATGGAATGTTCTTTTTTCATGAATATCATGAAATAACTAATTCCCGTTTAATTTATAATTAGAAAAATATGGAGAACAACGCGATATTCGCTAATTTTATTCAGTTGAGCTCAGAGCCTCCCGTCATGCTATATAACGATGCGTAACAGCAAAAATTAGGGAAAAGATCAAAGATGACTTAATTCGCTATGAAAATTTCCGAACCATCCAATAGAGTCATGCATAGGAATATCGTGAATATCAAGGATCGAAGATACCTTGCACCCGAGAGAAATACCATTGAAGCATTGTTGAATGCGAGTTGATTTCGTCGAAACAACGTTGATTAATAGTTAATTTCGTTGAAACAACATTGATTTAGAAACGATTTAATTGAAAAAATGTTGATTCAGAGTTGATTTCGTTGAAACAACGGTGATTAAGAGATGATTTCGTTTAAACAACATTAATTAAGAGTTAACTACGTTGAAAAGAAGTTAATTTCAGGTTGATATCATTGCAACAATGTTGATAATACGTTGATTTCATTGAAACAACTTTAGTTAAGAGTTTATTTTGTTGCAAAAAGTAAATTACGAGTTGATTTCGTTGAAACGAAGTTAATTACGAGTTGATTTTGTTGAAACGACGTTAATTTCGAGTTGATTTTGTTGGAAAAACGTCTATTTCGAGTTGATTTATTATGTTGGAAATGACGTCCAATGGCTGGTGAGCTTGTTCG
The DNA here is from genome assembly GCF_000764305.2 of Hyalella azteca. Taxonomy (NCBI): domain Eukaryota; kingdom Metazoa; phylum Arthropoda; class Malacostraca; order Amphipoda; family Hyalellidae; genus Hyalella; species Hyalella azteca. Next base: position 11,292 of record NW_025943418.1, on the reverse strand, counting down.
CTGCTGTGAGTGGCTCAAGTCGGTGCTACCCTAACAAAATTTAGAGTCGCCCCAGCTTCTGGTAATCCAAATCAGAAGCTGCCGCGTCTGTAATTGTTGGAGCACGGCCTGTGGGAGCACGGCCTGTTGGAGCACGGCTTGTTGGAGCACGGCCTGTTGGAAGACGGCCTGTTGGAGCACGGCTTGTTGGAGCACGGCCTGTGAATACATGGCTTGTTGGAACACGGCATGTTGAAACATGGTTTGTTGGAACACGTACTGTTGGAGCACGGCCTGTGGGAACATAGTTTGTTGGAACACGGCTTGTTGAAGCACGGTTTGTTTAAAAACGGAAAGTTATAAATACTACGTTGAAAAGATTTAAATGATGCAAATGCATCCACTTCACTCTTTCTCATTTACCACTATGCATTTGATAAGTGAGCAGCGTGCGTTTGCTATCGAGGCGTACTTTTCCAATGACCGTGATGCAGAGTTTCTACATCTGAGACTACATTTTGCAGAGCGCCTCATCTCCTTGAGAGGTGACATTCTTTGGCCGGCCCGATCACCCGATTTTGCTCTGTGTGATTTTTGTGGGGTTATCTTAAATCAATTGTTTACAATGACTGTCCAAGGACCCTACCTCATTTGAAGAACAGCATACGTCAAGCCATTGCCAACATACCCGTCAATATGCTTCAGCGAGTTGAATTGGTCTTCAGAAATCGACTAATTCATAATTGGGGCCGTCATTGTAAGTCCGATGTCATCTTTGAAAGTGATACAAAAATTCAGGTAATGTCTTTTTCATTAAAATTTTATATTGTAATTTTATCTTCACAAATTCTTATTATAGTGCTTTCAAGTCAGGAAGTGTCCGTGAATCAAAATTTATAATGATTTAAGCATGCTCAGTGAATTAAACATTCTTCTTTATTCCTAAAATTTTTAGTAATCCAACGTACAATAATCCATACGTGTTTCATAAACTAAGTTAAATTAGAAATTATGCAAGTGAACAAGGATTAAGGCCTGAGGTTCATTCAACTGCTCGTAAGAATCGCTTCATTTTTAATTCACTCCTCCTTTTGTACAGTTCTTTGTCTTAAGCCAGCCTAAAGCTTCGCCAGATGCAGGCGCAGCTGCCAAAGTGGAGCGTCTTGGAAATCCTGTGGCAATTAACGCTGGGATTTAGACAAGCTCACACTTTGGTCGTTGAAAACCAACTTTATTGAAAAGCCTCGGCCTTCATCCTGCGAGAAATGTATTTGGGATTTTTAAAGGGAATGCTCCATTTCGTTAGAAAAAAGTTAACCTTACGGACGTTCCGGCGTTTTGAACATAATTCAGTAAGATAAATTTTATTTATTCTGAAGTTTTTTAGAGGAAAGAGTACAATGTACGAATCTCAACTTCTATAAAATCTGAAAACCATTGTGCTCGATTAAATTATTTAAAAAACTCGTTAATTTTTTTGTCTTCACAAAAGAGGTGGTTGAAAAAAATGCCAGCATAGTTAGACAGCCACATTCATCATTGATCTTCAAAAAATATTCGTAGTCTGGAAATTTTGAGAGAATTTCGAGTGCATAATATTAACCTGACCGTTATTGAACAGAAAAAGTGGGGGTTCTCTAAAAAGAAATAATTTTCGACCCATTCAAAACATGAATTCACCGTCACATTATTCAATCATCACATTTTATTATGTATACCTTATTTCAGTAAATGCTGGCTAGAGAAATTAGGCACGGTGCTATTAGGAAAAGCATCAAATAGAAATTAAAAAAACGCTCACTCTAATTCCAATCGTAAGATTGACCTTAAAAAATTTTCTAAAGTTTCAAGGACTTTAGTCCTAGCATTTTATGTGGCATACCTTGCAATAGTAATTTTATCATGGTGAGTCTTCATCCTACACGTTTTTAGGCAGCTTGCCTGAAATTATTATTTAACACCCATTCAGAAGGATCTCATTATTTACAATTCATGTGCTTCAAATGATTGTTTTTGCCGTAGAAACAAATATTCAGCTGCCAAGCTCACAGAACCTACAGTCATGCCTATAATAAGTTAACATTCATGACGCCGTCATCCGGCAGGCAGATGCCCAAGTTTAGCTCTACGCTGAAGCTTCAATTACAACTTCCTGCAGTGTCGCTTTCATAATTTTACGCAAAACTGCCCAGCAGGCAGCCCTGAGGATCGAAGTTGCAGCTTCATAAGCAACAGACTTACCAAATAGAACTTTAAACTAGGGGATTCAAACTAGGGACACAATCACTTGCTGATTGACGTTGACATGCTCGTGATTGGATTTTGGAACCATCATGAATTCCATGTCGTGAAATCAAACACTCAAGATATGTTCTTTAGTCATATATTAAACACAAAATACAGGGATTAACAAAATAAGGGAAACGCTTGACATTTTGATAGCGTAATTTCCGAATGTCATAAACAATAAAAACTTGACAAATTTCTATGTTTTATTGTTTATTATTGTTGTTAATTGATATTTTATCCTAGAACCGATATTTTTAGTAAATTTTTGTTTGTATAATTTAACTTATAACCTATACATGGTAAACCTCTCAAAAATGCCAAATTGTTAGTGTCCATAAGGCAGGGGCTACTGTGACGGAAACTTCCCGCATGCTCGAACGTTTCTAGAGGTGTTGTTTTGAAAGCGATGACCGTTATTGAAAGAGAAGGAAAAACTGTGTTTAGTAAAACTGTATTTAGTAAAATCAAACGCTTCTTATCTAACAAATTTTCTGAAACTGTGACTGAATGTGATAGTAAGAAAACTATTTATTACACATTGCCCTATTTTGGAAGTGCGTCTGAAACTATGTCCAGTGAACTGAAGATTTTGTTTATGAAATATTTCCCGAATATAAATTCGCATGTTTTCTGGTAAAAAATAATCAAAATTGGTTCTTTCGTCAGGTATAAGGACGCTATTCCTGCCCGGATACGATCAAACCTGGTCTATGAGTTCAGTTGTGCGCGCTGCGCATCTGCGTACGTTTGAATGACGTCGCGTAACTTCTACATCCGGGTTTCTGAACACCGTGGCAGGATCCGTGCGCCTCCATGCTGAACAGTGCGACGTGGCTGTAACTGAGAGTGATTTCAGGATACTCGGTTCCACTTCTGGCTGCTCGGATTTGAAAATTTTGGAGTCTCTACATATCTTCAAACGAAAACCGTGTCTCAAGAATGCGTTTAGTTCATATAATCTGGAAATAGTGAATCGCAAGGGCTTTTATATTCTTTTCGTGACCCATAGGACTAAGTTGTTCCAATCGAGCCATGTTTTTCGATATAATGTTAGATCTTGTTTAGTTTTTAAATCTGTCTAAGAATTTTGACTTATAATATGATTTTATTCATTTTTAGTTTCTCGAACTGATGATGGGCTGGACTCCGAAACGTTTTCAATATCGATATGGTGAATTTGCTTGGTGTTTTCTTTGCTTTTAAATTCCTTGGTCTATAGAGCATTGGAAAATTGTGATTTTCACTGACGAATCATCGTTTACCTTATTTCCAACCCCTGGCCGAGTTTACGTTTGGATACAGCCAAAAGAGTCATTCATCCCGACTGCCTCCTCCCAACCGTAAAACGTGGCGGGGGATCTACGATGACATGGGGTGCTATTTCTTGAAAATCCAGCGGACCAATGATTTATCTTCATGGAAAATCAGTGACTATTTAGAAATTCTGAAGGACCAAGATCATCCAATGGTTCATGCGCTGTTTTCGGAGGGGAATGCCATCTTTCAAGATGATAATGCCCCGATCTATCCAGCTGGAATGGTTAAAAAATGACACGATAAACATTGTAATAAAGTTGTGCAGATGTTCAACTTTATTACAATGTAATAAAGTTAATAAAGAAATAAAGTTGAGACCATCACAATCACATGACCTAAATATTATCGAGCATTTATAGCCGATTTTAGAGATGCAGGTCAAACTTCGATTCCAGCCGCCATCGCCTTTAAAAGAGGTGGAAGGAGTCTAAAAAGGTTTGAAATTCTTTTGGAAACCCTTCAAAATTGGTACGAACCATGTACCTCGGAGAATTGAGGCAGTAATTGCCGCAAAAGGTGGAGCTACACCATACTTAAAAATATTTTGTGTATTTCTCAGGCGTTTCTCTTATTTTTTGTCTAACCCCTGTAGTTGATTTCTGGAATAAAATGTAGAAGATGAGTAATAATAAATCTTATTTAATAAACGATACTCGAACTTACACTTTTTCGTGTCCAGTATCTGTGATTGCATCTGAAACCAGAGCACAAAAAGTTTTCTCTTAAACGTCAAACTGCTTGGCAGAGACAGATGAAATGTCGGCAGAGAATTTCAAACCAATTGCCACAGTTTGTTGACAATTGAAGTTCCGTGCAGAAATTTCTCAGGGGATGTGACCACTGCTGATCCCATTGACTTAGAAATGGAATGAGGAGCATTTTGGGGAGGCAGTAAAGTAAAAAATCATATTAGTGTTGTCGTGGGTATAGTGGCAAATAAAAGATGAATAAACAAATTATAAACTATAATAATGAATAAACACAATGCAAATAAATAAACCGCGTGCTTTATTTGCTCATGTTCTTACTTTAAATTAGAAATTCGGAGCCTTTCTCTGTGGTGGATCACGCAGTAATGAAAAATAAATGAGCGTTATTGGCGAAGTCATCGGTGGTGAATCAAAACAAAAATGAAAATTTTCATGAAACCTATTGCAATCCCAAACAGAATTGACGAAATTTTCAAGTCGTGCATAAGAAGTCGAGGCATATATAGAATTGGCGATACGGTGTCCCGCCCAAAATCTGACCGCCTTTCGCCCAGATTTTGTTTCACTTGTCGCTCCTCTGTGAATAAGAGCAAGTGATACGAGAAGACCGGCAACTGTAAATCTTCAGCCACTTTTTCTCCTTTTATTGTGGTTCATGTTTGTTGTATTCAAGCGCCCTGCAAAACAAAAGTTTGCTCAAAAGGATACATGCATCATCACCTGTAGGATTGAGATGCTTATTTTTAGCAGTGCAGCCGTGAAAAATTTTGGAGGAGATATGAAATGTTGTGTGTCCTTGCCATTCCAGCGATAACCCGAAGTTCCATTCCCCATTTATTATATATCAGAAAACAGGACAAAAATAAATGATTAATTGCTAGTTTGTTTCAGTCTTGTTACATGATTTCGAATGTCTCGCATTTCGTGTCGGCCTACGAGCATTTTAGGATTGTTTATCATGTGTAATCATTGAATTTTTGTGATCGATCACCATTCGTAACAACATCTGCTTGATGCAATAATTACGAATGTTTAAACCGGTAAAAAATTTCGTTTAGATGAAAATATAATGTGTGAAGTTTAAACCCGTCTTTAGTGTAAAATAATTATAATACCAGACTAAACCTTTCGAATTTTTAGTTGATATGAACAATATATTACCAATATTGTAAATTTTCCAATTATTTTCTAGAAAGTTTACTCCAAATTCACAGATATAACAGGAACGTTGTTCTAAAAATCGTGCTTGTGAACGTTTCGAAAACATTTCCGTTGAAATCTCAAAAAATGTCCTATGAGTGCATTACAACCTAGTGGCTACTCCTTCCCGATCCCCACAAGCATCTGTTCGCACTTGCAGTTCACAATGTTTCAGTATTTATAGTGCGAGATAGCGATATCCCTGATCGTCTCCTCATCAACTTCGGCTATCACTCTAACGGCGCGGCTTTGCCAGCCATCAATCTTGTAGCCGCAGTGGCCAACGTTCAGCTGCAACTCGAAAAACTGCAAAAAATCGCGTGAATTTGGATTTCTCTACATGATAACTCCTGAAATTTCAAAAAATTTTATAAATTTGTATAAATAATTTTTTTGCGCATGCAGTTGGTTTCTTTCTGGCTTAAATGATATTATTGAAATTCGAAATAAATATTTTTAATTTCAATTGGATTTTTTTCAATTGGTATTTTTCATTTCGATTCTTCTTCTCAATTATAGAACCAAGTAGACTTATTACGGAAATTTCGAATATTTGGAGCCAAGAGAGTAAATTGATCGGTAGCAAATCTTTGCATGCTAAAAATCCATAGAATTGTATCCTCAATATCTCATATTTTATTGTAACTCACTATGCCACCACGTGCAAAATATATATAAACACTTAATATCTAACTTTGTTTTTGAATTCTTCAATTACTATTTACAATGATTAAAAAATATATAAATAACAACACGAGTGTAATATGGAATTTACTTGTTTCTAATTTTCACATACGTGTACGTGTTTAAATATTATTCATTATAATTTTTTGTTACCATCTGCTCATGCCGCGTTGCTATGGACTTCAATTGTTCCGCCACTGTACGGCTCCAATCAAGTCTCGTTGCAATCATCAAAGAAATATTAATCCACTTTTCTAATTACGTCGCTTCCAAGCAATTTTACTGCAAATTGATCAGTGATAAAACACGACGCAAAACTCGATTAATTTACATTGATGCCTGATGAACTCCGCTGCCTTCATCGCATCAATGTTGGCAAAGTTTTAAAATAAAAAAAGAAAATGAAAATTTTCTATTTTAAAATTAAAATAGAAATTTTAAAATTAAAACAGAAAATATATCTTTCACTTCAGAATGTTATCTCACTCAAATCATATGAAAATAAATGAATCTAGATAACCAGGTTCCTTCTATTTATTTTCTCATCAGCTCATAATGAATTATCATGATAATTAGCATGCAACAAAATTTGAATATAGCTTATATTAGCCGCATTAATAATTAATCAAGACAATAATATCGAATAGTTTCATTTTGCATCTGCGTGACAATACATTCATTTAGCACCGCCATTTACATTTAATTTGCACCAGTGTGATAATACATTTTAAATGCTCCTCCGAGGAACAAATAGAACAATAAAGCCTTCAGTGGTCACAGACCAAGACTGTGATCGTATGCGAACTATTAAGCATTAATGAAGGTATAAATTAAAATTAGTATATGTGTCGTCCTTGATTTGCTGTATGTAGGTGTTCTACCTGGATTATCACACTGTACATATGTTGCCTATTTGAACCTGAACCTCAATGTTTTTCAACTCTCGAATTTATGTTTATTGAGATCGTGACAGTTGATATTGAAAAATCTCTGGCATCCGCTTACTCCGAAGTAAAATTGCAAATATTTTAAGGAACATTCCTCTAAGTAAGGTGACAATTTCTACGTAATTAGTGCATTCTACTTATAATGCACACTGCACCGACTATATCATATAACCGCTGAACATCAACAGTTGAAATCATATAACCGCTGAACATCAACAGTTGAAATCATATAACCGCTGAACATCAACAGTTGAAATCATATAACCGCTTAACATCAACAGTTGAAATCATATAACCGCTGAACATCAACAGTTGAAATCATATAACCGCTGAACATCAACAGTTGAAATCATATAACCGCTGAACATCAACAGTTGGAATCATATAACCGCTGAACATCAACAGTTGAAATCATATAACCGCTGAACATCAACAGTTGAAATCATATAACCGCTGAACATCAACGAGTAGGAGCAATTGACGGCACGAACTATGATATTAATTTTTATGATAGTTACTTGAAGATGATTAATTAATATGATCGTTACTTTTCATAAGAATTTAGGTTGTGATTAAACAGTCGACACAATGGGAAATGCGATTACAATATTATATATAAATTCAATATATTATATATGACAGAGTGATTGATAACACTTGAAATAAATTAGTGATTAAAATTTTTTAACACTGATAAACTGTGTTAACAAATTCGGTGGCTAGGATCCAATGAGTAATATTTTTCCAAATTTTGTAATCATGTAGGTTTGTTTAACATTAGTCCGGGTGTCAAAACCAATTGATATTTCTACTTCAACGTATCCATACTTTGCGTCAAATGCGAGATCCGCACAGAATTTGTCTCAAATGACTACGGTAATAAATGTTACTTCTCACAACTTATCAGCAACAATAATGCTCATTCTGAAAAAAATGTGTAGTCCGAAATAATAGGTGCTTCGTATTCTTGGTGAATACCACAAGCCAAGCAGCGTAGATGCTCTGAGAAAACCGCACTAGGCTTTGTCCAAAACAAATTTTTCTAATATATAATTACATCCAAAATATATTCACAAAATTCGAATCAAGCGTTAGGCCTTTGATACTTTTTTGGGAAAATTGCGTATTTACCAGCAAGGGCTTCTCGTTCCTATAGTCATTCAACCTTAAGAAAGAGTTCAAGCTTCTTCATGGAATGAGTAACATCATCATTGAATCGTAGTTGTGGGCAGACTAATTTAAACTAACAAAATATTCCATCCAATTCACTACCTAGATTGATTTCCACGTCCTTAAATCGCAGATACCCCGGCTTGAATTTTTCTCAAGAGAGTAGCAGCTTCCTGCCGGTTCTTTTTGACCATGCAATTTTGGATAAGAGTAAAGATTTAGAACTAAAAGTTGCCTTGCTCAATGTTCTCAACATAATGCTATGCTACCAGTGCCCGACGCATTCCTTTTTTTAATTTTCAAAGAACTAATCGAAGATTTCATAAATTTTGAGCTTTTTAAATTATACGCTTGTAAAATTCTTCTAAATTTGACTTCCGAGTAAAATTAAAAAAATAATAATTAAGGAATAAAATCATTCCTGCATGAAATTCATTAATTATTATTAATATGGCATGATATTAAGTGCAGCCGCATAATTATTAATGATCATGCTCAGTGCTAACTAGCAAATAAATTTCCTATGTAGAAGTAGGCGAGGTCTCGTTGCATGGATCGAAATTCGAATGTCTGCCATGGCTTGCGACTGGGGCGAATGCGCGGAGTCCGCACTGATCGGTAAGGAACTTTTCCGTCATCTTGAATATTCACTAATCAATTTTTTGAACCTTTCAATTGGAATATTGACCTGCACTGAATGTAAACATGTACTGAACTTGTACTGAATGTAAATTTCTATTATTTTTAGCGCATTTTCTCATTTATGGAAAAAAAAGGCGCTATTGTGCTCGTCATGTACGTCCGTCCGTCTGTCTGTCTCTCCGTCCGTCTGTCTCTCCGTCTGTCTGTCTCTCCGTCTGTCTGTCCGTCCATGACCATTTTTTCGTCGACGAGAAGAAAATGCGCTCTCTGTCACTCACTGCAGTGAGTACTGAGTTATATCTTTTGTTCATTCATGCTTCATTAATTTTGTTCCAGAAAGCCGTCAATCGTTGAATTTTAGATATCCTGCTATGCGTAAATTATTCACTGATAGAAATTTGATTCGAAATGCGGCAATCAAATTTGTGCTACGGTGGACGTCATCTTTATTTTCAGTTTCCTCTGACTTCAAGGAATTTTTTGGGCTAAATAATTTCTTGAAGCCATTGAATGTTTTCTTGGAAGACATTCCTTTTTCTGAATTTAAAACTTCTTCTAGCACAAATTACGATATTCGTGTACTTTTTTATTTTGAAATATTTAAATTTAAGTGCGAAATTACACGTTTTATATTTTCAGTAAGTTTTGAAGCTGACATTTGGCGCAGTTTAGTGAATTCAAATCAATTAATAGCAGAAAATTGTCAAATGGACGTAATAGCCTAAAAGTCTCAGCATTAAACGTTAACTTGAATTAAGTTAACTTAAAAATCAGAAAAATTAATGTGATGTGGGCTTGTTTTCACAATTATGGGCTGTTTGATTTCACGGTGAAGATTCTTCATGGGCTTAGTTCACTTAGTAGACCCAGTAAGTCGAATAGCAACTACAGTGCATGCAAAAAAAAATTGCATTTTCTTGACGAGCACAGGCTGTAAAAAAATGTTTATATATATTTACTAATTATCTCAATCCCATTATTTTTCTGAATCAGTATTTTCCTATCAAGAAGATGTTATATCAAAGTTGCGGGAATTTCAGTGATTGTAAGTTCAAAAAAGGAGGGCCAGCTTATATTAATGAGGGATTTCAAGATCCTGGGTCACTCTTGTGGACAAAGTCTCTGTCGTCTGAAATGTATATAATAATATTATATATACAGGTTTGGTTGAAGACCAGAGCGTACTTTTTATTTACGATTTTCTTATTGTTCTTTTCGATAAGCCGAACGAAATTTCTAGCTGGAGCTTGGAGATCAAAAAGTAGATTACCGAATGACATTTTATTGCNCCTGGGGATTTTAGTAAGGGAGGATGTTAAATTTAAGTCCAAGCAAATAATTCCTTTCCCAGCTGGCCATCTGGAGTGCCAAGCCATAGAAATATTCACCAAGTCCAGTAGCATCAGCATTCTGAATGCCTACAACCCCTGCAAAAATATATCAGTTCAAGAATTGCAACACTACACCAATCAGCTTGGAAATAGTTTCATTCTAATTGGGGACTTCAATGGGCATTCACCTTTGTGGGACTCTCACAACAGGTCTAACTTCTCTGGCAGAAGTATTGAAAGATTGCTAGACATCCATAATCTTATACTGCTCAATGATCCAGACACTCCAACATACATTGATAACCGCACTGGCTCAACATCCACTCTTGACCTCTGCATGGCAACTCACAATTTGGGTATCCTTGGTGAGCAGCATCGGGGTGATGACATAGGTAGCGACCTGTCTCTTATACACATCTAGATGTGTATAAGAGACAGGCAATAAAATGTCATTCGGTAATCTACTTTTTGATCTCCAAGCTCCAGCTAGAAATTTCGTTCGGCTTATCGAAAAGAATAATAAGAAAATCGTAAATAAAAAGTACGCTCTGGTCTTCAACCAAACCTGTATAAATGAAGAACTTCTGCCTAACTACACATAATATTCAAAGTATTAAGTAGACGAATCGTTCTTTCAGGTAACGTAAACGTATTAAATAGTAGCAAGTAGCTTATTATTGATTACTAGCGCAAATGTACTGGAATAAACTATTTAACGTTTCTAAAATAGACTTAACAGTATAACTTGAAGATCTTGTAATATATTTAACTGGCGCAGCGAAAATATCATCCCCGAACATTTTAAGGAAATCTAAAAGAAGTCTGTTATTATATCACCCGCGGCACAGGTTCAATAAGAAGTGTCAAGATGTCAACACAACGCATCTTTCAATCTTTCACGCAGATTCAACGAAAGTTGAATCTGCGCGCTATGTTGAATAACGCGAAAGTTGAATGAATGTGCGCTAGAATGCTAGAACTGTACGTAGATGATGCTAGAACTGTACGTATATGATGCTAGAA
>NW_025943417.1:64985-100762 GCF_000764305.2 Hyalella azteca | reverse complement strand
TTTTCAGATCTGGTTATGCCTGGCTAAGCTGGCTTGCGTTTAATGAGTTATTTCTGGTGGTATACTTTGCTTATGGTCGTTACGGGTGAAATCCTCGTAAACCGCGTGCGCTACGGCCCTACGGGTGCGGGTGGAAAGGCTAAAAATACGGGTGAGATTGTCTCAAGTGCACGGGTGAAGGTTTACCACGTGCACGGGTGATTTTTGCTTGGCCACGGGTGGTTTTTGCCCAATTTTCCATACCGGACCAAACTAGCTACTAGGAAACCTACCGACCAACGACTGGAAAACCTACCGACCAACGAGTGGCATGTGGATTTTCAACGACCAGATGACCCCTGAGATACTATTACAATTACTCTAATGCCACACTATGAAACCTGGCAGGCTGGCCCATTTGCAAACTAGCTATGACACTTTCCTCAAGTTTGTCATTTGCATATGTAACTACAAGTCTACAAGCATAGTGGCAAACCAGAGATTTTTTAGAATTAGTTCATTTTTAACATCCTCATTTACTCAATATTTGAACCAATTTCTTATGTATGATAATGCTGGTATCCATGATACTTTACTGGTCTACTTGGAGGATTCAAAATTGAACTTGAGTGAGAGTCTAAAAAACTCTCTGCTTTGCCACTATGCTAGAAGAGTTCTACTGCTACAACAATGCACCAAAACCTGGAGTTTTTTTACCAAAAAATATAAATGATTATACCACCCGGTCTCAGATACCCCAAGAGCTGGGGTAACAAAGACCATCACTTTTTTTGAAATTACATAAAGACTATGAGAGGCAGGAGCCAGCATTTACCAGCAACTTATGGTGAGTGAAGCTAGAATACCTATACCCCTGTATTTTGTATGTTTCAATTCAAGTTTAATTTAGCTAGTAAAAAAATTGCATCATTTATAAAAAAGTGGTCTAAGTTACCCCATTTTATGGTAGTAATGTCACATGTTTTAGTAGTAATACTAATAGAAGAATTTCAATGACTATTCACCTGGGCATTATGAGGCTTCAAGCTGACTAAACTCATGTCCATTGATGATGGATCCAGAAAGTACAGAAGTTTGCAAAGCGTTGCCCCATCACGGAAAAAAGAACCAAAGTCAGCTATGCCACAGCTTTGACTGTTGAGCTTATGATCTTCACGGATGAAGCCAATTCTGTAGAGCCATCTACCACATTCTTGCCACTGATGGTGAGGGTTTTCTTTTCCACTCATTCTGTGACGATCCATTCTCACCAAATATCTATCTTAATCCTAAAGTTCTAAACTCGGGGTTCTTGGCAAACGCCCTTAAAATCCTACATAACATCTGCGGGAGCGGGAAGCGGGATCTCTTCTTCTTCTTTTCGGGGTGTCTACACTGGGTAGACTTAAAGCCACAGGTCGACCTCGAGGACGGCCGTTGGGCCTGAGAGCCTGTATTGTGTTTAAATTCTTCTTCCGGCAAGCTGCGGAGTATCCATTAGCATAAGATTGAAGAGGAGGGGACTCAGCACAGCACCTTGAGGCACCCCCGCCAGCATGGGAAGTGCCTCTGACAGCACCCCATTCACTCTAACACGGGCAGTTCGGGAATTCAGGTAAGCATGAAGCCATCGTGACAGGGCTCCACCTATTCCAGCTCGTGCCAGCTTATAGAGAAGTCCATCAATCCATATTTTGTCAAACGCCCCCTGCAGATCTATATAAACAACCAAACACACTTCAGATGCTGCTTGTGCAGTACGTATCTGACTCTCTAGTCTAATGAGAACATCCATAGTGCTCTTCTGTCGACGAAATCCACATTGACTTGATGACAGGAGTTTCTTGCGATCCACTATGTACTCAAGACGAGGTACTAGGTGTCTAAACAAGGGATGAAAAAGAGATAACAAGCAAGACGATTGTATTCAAAAGGTCAATAGAACAGAGACAATATTACGCCAGCACCAGGTGGCTGGCACACAATTTATTTAAAATTGTAAACGGATGTTTTACTATTGAAATAAGTTTCACTTGATCTAGCAAGTCCTAGCTATATTATTTATTAGCTTGATTACAACCGTTTTTATTTACAAGTTTTTTTCAACAAATTTAACAAATCTGCGCGTTTTGTGACTATACTCGGAATAAATAATACTGATCAATTTACTGTATCAATATTTGGTACGAAAACACACCATTAGATTCCTGAGAAAAATTTCTCTAGATAGATTTTTTTCCAACGTCACAAGTAAATATTTTGCCAGCTTGCATTAATATAGCAGGACATAAATTGGCTTCTATCATGCTCGGTAACGCAGCATACTCAATGACTTATTCATATAAATACCCGGAAGTAACGTAACATTCCTATATAAGTAACAACGAGCGAAAATTTGAATGAAGTACGATTCATGGAGTTTACCTAGTCTCATAAATTTCCAGTCGACCAAATCAGAGTTATACGGGCACAAGGGGGCAAATGAAGTTGCTTCTACATACGATCTGCCAGAACTTGAGGGGACGCAGTATAGACCCCTACATAGCCCTTGCCCACAATTCAATATCTATTCCCTTCCGCTCGTAATCACGCTAGAGGGCATATTAGCCTGTGTGATTAAGTGCCTAAAGCCATAGGTGTCATTTCCTTTCCTGGATATGAATCAATCAGCCAGATGACATCAAGCCACCGAAGCAACAGCCGTGGGCAAATAGCCAAACTGTTGCGTGCTTGTATTAAACACAGCCTGGCGTATTCGCGGATTTTGAAAATAAGCGCCCGACATAACAGCGCCGTTACGTCACAGCCACTGCATCATGGCGCTCTACTCCACAGGCTAAAGCGCAAACCGCCGTCCCTATAACGCCTTGCCCCGGCTCTCCCCCTTCGCAGCCAGCAGAAGGCTTTTCTCGTTGCCCGATCAGTAATGCGTCTGGGCGATGGAGGGACCTAACCTAACCTGGCGCACAACTGATCAGCAATTGAAGAAAGCCTTATGGCTGTGAAGGGGGAGAGCCTGGGCATGGCGTTATAGGGACGGCAGTTTGCGCTTCTGCCCGTGGAGTGCGGCGGGATTACGCCAGTCCTGCTAATAGCAGAGCAGGTTTACGGTGATCCGGCGTGGTCTCACTGGTCTGCGGCCCGTAAGGCTTACGGCGTGTGTAAGAAGTGATAGTATGGGGTGAAATTTTGTGGAGTAGGACCTGTTGACAATTGACTATTTGATTCAGCAGGCTGTGGAGTGAGGTAGATGTTGCTTAAAGTTGATGTGGGGAGATGACTCAGATACGTACAGCTTCTTGGGTGTGAGCTGAGTTTAGTTATTGCATTATAGGGTAGGCGTTGGCGCCAGGGCTTGTTTACGAGCTAAATTTGTGGTGCAGGGCTGCGCTCCCGAGTCGAGCGTGTGCTCTATGTATGCCGATGACACAAAAATTTATAATACAGATAAGGATGCATTAAATAATGTGCAATTGCAAGATGATCTTGACAGTTTAGTTAACTGGGCTCATACATGGCAGCTGCGTTTTAATGCAGACAAGTGTAAAGTAATTCACTTCGGGAAGAACAATGAACAGCAAGACTACAGTATGAGAAGACATGGGTGCAACGAGAGAATGATTGAAAAATCCAGTGGAAAAATATTTGGGATTTTATGTCGCCAAGGAGCTGAAATTTTCTAAGCATATTGAAAGGCAAGTTAATAAATCCAACAAACTTCTTGGACTGATCAGAAGCACTTTCGAGTTCTTAGATGCAGAAGCGATGAAGCAGTCGTTTGTTACTGTCGTGCGCCCAAACCTAGATTTTGAGAACGCCATGTGGTCACTAAAACTTGAAAAGGACAACAATTTTGTGGAGAGTGTTCAAACACGTGCAACAAGGATAATTCCAGGCTTGAAAAGCAAGTCATATGAAGAAAGATTATGAAGCTTCCAAGCCTCAGTCATCGACGTCTGCGTGGGGACCTCATTGAAGCATACAAGTATAGGTACTCATGGTTTATACCTGGTCCCCGAAGGATTACTAGAATTTGAAACAAGAACCAACACCAGGGTAAAAAAACAGCGTTGCAACTCACTCACGAGACAAAATTTCTTCTCGCATCGAATCACCGACATGTGGAACAGCCTCCCCGATTACATTGTTGACGCTCTGAGTACAAAGGCTTTCAAGAACAGACTAGACAAAGCTATGGAGAAATATATGTTCAGACTTGAAATGCCTAGCACCATGTAGAACTCGGTGGAAGTATAGTAGATATTTCAAACTATCGACAGTTCGGAAAAGATCCGGTCGAAGGACGTGTTTTTATATCTCCTGTGGACAAGTCACGAAACGTACAAGAATCGGCGACAGACCATATCAGGCTTATTCTTCAGCGCCGACTTCACAATGTTATGCTATGAAAACGATGAACAGTGACAGTTTTTTTTCACAAGCTCGAGTAGACTCCTGCATACTCGAAACGTACTCAAGGTAACCATGAAGATGAAACATTTAATCCAAACGGAAATTTTTTGCACTGGTGAACAGTTCTATTTTCTATAAAGCGTGGGCAAACGGAAGGCGTAATTGACTGTACAATGAATTGATGATATTTTAAGGATTATTTGTACTAAGGTTTGAGGTAAATACGAAAAAAATAAAAAACGAAACTGTATGTTTCAATGGCTTCTGAGCAAGTAGATGACGAATAAATGATGTCCTGAAGAGGTCTCAAAATGCATCAAATGAAAGAGATGCTCATATAGGTACGAAGATAGTAATTGGCAATGATGCACTGGTGGAACTTCTGTGCAAGAATAAATGCCATAAAGTGATTACTAATGAAATTAAGGAAGATACCTGACAAATGTGTGATTTGAGAGTAGGAAGTTGATTAGTTAAGGGGCCACAAGTTTACTAGCGCTTCAGCTAGCTATCTTACACCGGAAGTCAAGATGAACATCACCTAAGAGGTGGTAGGTCTCAATTATTAGAAGTTTCTCAAATCAAAAATGATTCATCGCCTCATGGGCAGAAGGTCTCAGTTGTTCAAAACGCTGAAGCTGGCGCAGAAGAAGCAGCGTTAGCATCTCAAAGAGACGAAGTGATAAGAAGGGACAGGTGAAAAGCAACAGAAATGGAGACACCCCAACAAGAGGTCGCTTACACGGGACGTCGGCCGCCCGCACGAGAGAGACAGAGAAGGGAAATGTAAGGAACCCTACCTACATAATAACTTAACCCCACAACTGAGACCTACAGTCAGACACCGTGAGTTCAACGGTGGGGCGCTCAGGAACAATCCCCCTGGGAGCACGAAATCCCATGGGACTTCTGACGAGCACAGACACGCGTCAGAAGTAGGTACCCCTTTTTGTCGAGTATATGGAGGCTGTCGAGATTAGAAGCTGCCGAGTCCAGAAATTTTATATGACGAGTAACGAGCCAAAAATAACCAAAACAACAGCATTTAAGAAACCTGCTCAATCACATATCAAAATCAGAAAAGCGAAATATCGATGATATAGTACAGAACATAAAGCATTTGGCTTCAAAATGGACCTCTATAACAACAATTGATCTCATCCCATCATCTTGCTTTTCATTCCAGCAGCGCTAATTCAGTCGAGCCATTGAATGAGCGTGGACGCTTACATTTGGGCGAAGTAAATAGAAACAACCCATTTTTTTAATGTGGTTATGAGCTGCGTGTGAGTTATCAGTAACAGCATCTGCTTGAAACTTACATCATTAAAGCAAACTTAAAAAGGTTAAAAAAACGTAGTCAAATGCTTCCAAACGGAGATATTGGGAATGAAATTCTAATACTTAAGAGTCATACACTGATACCTCTGACAATACGTTTAGAAAAATGTGCGATCCGGTGCGTTGACTTACAGAATGACACGTTTTTAACATCAACAAATTGGTCACATCAATCTCAGCACGGGTTCATGTAGTAATAGGGTTTAGTACTAATATTTACAAGTTCAACATAAACTGATTTCTAAACACATGTCAGGTGATGAAAGAAAACAGCAGCACAGATACGTTCATATCTGAATAATTTATAAGATAAGTGACCATGAAACTACTATTGATGATAAAGATAAGACAATATTTGATGCTAGACAGATTATGGTTCATTTTACTTAGCCTTTTTCTTAGTCTTGTCTGCATGCCTGTCAAAGAATCGTTTCCTTCCTTTACCCCTAAGTTCTCTCAATCGTTCCATTTCTTCATTAAAGTCTTGATGCTCATCACGGAACAAGCCATAATTTCTTAAAAGTCCAATGAGCTCATCTGTCTCTGGGTGACGAATGTAATCATAATAATGAACAATGCCAGGGTCAAGATCAATAGGTTTAGCAGCAAAGCGCTTAAGTGTTTCCATGCTGTTGTTGTCTGTGCGCCGGATGACTTCAGTGAAGAGCTGCCCTCTGAGCTGGTTCATGCGCTTGCCGTAACTTGAAGTGCTTTTTGCCAAGCGGCTGTAGTTGTAGAATCCAGAAGCCACAGGCAGCCGAGACGACATTTTGATAACGATTAGATCCTGAAAAAATGCAATAAATTAATCATATGGAACATAGTCAAAATTTTATAATAGTTACTTGCGTTGTGCATACGATAATAATGTGCATACGTCTGGCGCGCCCAATGCGTTGTGCAAACGATAATAATGTGCATACCTCTGGTGCGCCCAATGTGCATACGTCTGGCGCGCCCATTGTGCATACGTCTGGCGCGCCCAATGCGTTGTGCGTACGATAATAATGTGCATACGTCTGGCGCGCCCAATGCGTTGTGCATACGATAATAATGTGCATACATCTGGCGCGCCCAATGTGCATACGTCTGGCGCGCCCAATGCGTTGTGCATACGATAACAATGTGCATACATCTGGCGCGCCCAATGTGCATACGTCTGGCGCGCCCAATGCGATCTATTGCATTCTAACGCGCTGTAACGCGATCTATTGCGTTCTAAAGCAATCTAATGTAACCCAATGCAATCTAATGCGTTTTAATTCAATCAAATGCAATTGATTCAATTGACCCTAATTAGGGTCAATTGATTAATTGACTTTATACAATTTAATGCGTTCTAGTGCATTCTAATGAAATCTAAAGCAATCAACTAGAAGCTTGATGCATTCTAATACGTTCTAATAAAGTTATTAAATTTTACTGAATTAGGTTGGCTTGAATTGTGCTGGAATGATTTGATTTGGGTTGAATTGAATTAAGTTGAATCAAATTATGTTGCATAGAATTGGGTTAGGTTGAATTGAGTTGGTATGGTTGAATTGAGTTGGTATGGTTGAATTGAGCTGGTATGGTTGAATTGAGTTGGTATGGTTGGGTTGAATTGAGTTGGGTGTGGCTGAATTGGGTTGAATCAGGTTGGAATGAGTTGAATTGGTTTTGGTTGAATATGGTGGAATCAAGTTTAATTTTGGTTGAATTGAGTTAGGTGGGGTCAGGGTTGGCAATGATTAAATCAAACTGATTAACCCTTTACCGCCCGAATTTCTTCGACAAAAATCGTAAATTTCACTTTTCCGGTTTTTAGTCTCACCTTAAAGCTGACATTCTGACCTATCCAACGGTACCAAGATCATATCTGTACGTTGATTTATGCCTTGACGACAGTTCGCGAAAGGGTTAGGGGTGGGGGAGTACTTTCACATTTAATATAGGCGAAAATTACTGGCCGGGCACATAAATAGACGACCTGAAGATGCTGATCTTTAGTACCCGGCTGCTGTCATGTGGGATGGTGCTCATGCAGTCGTTCCCACCATCTTTGACTGAATTTCAGCACCAGTAACGTATAGTCTTGTATCCAAGCCACCTTGAATGCCTATTTCGAGGCGCTCGGGACTTTGCCGCGCTCTACTGAACATTCACACTTATTGTCACTGCAAACCTATCTCCTCCTAGAGTTTTTAAGCTACAGCAATGAGAGATATACCGTTCAATTAAAAAATAAAAGATCCAGAGATTGGTCGTAGCTTTTTTTTCAATTTCATTATAGTTTTGAAAATATTTGGAAAAAAGGGGGGAGGGAAATTTGAAAGGGGTGAGGGGAGAAATCAAAATTTTTTGAAAAATGCCCACCCCACCCACAAAAATTGAAATTTCGAAAAACAGCAATGACCAATTGATAGATATGGTCCTTAAGCATCAAATGATATGCGTCTCGATGTTGTAGCTTGAAAATCCTGGGAGGAGATAGATTTCTACAGTACTACCCCTATTTGGCGGTTTTTTAAGAATTTCACATTTTCTTTCATTTTTTTGAAAAATTCACATAAACAAAAAAGTTTTAGATTTATCTTTTACATATATGTACCAAGTTTCAAAGTGATCTGTTTGTAAATAACTGAAATAAAATTTCCACAATAAATTGGAAATTGCCATTGGAAATTGGAAATTTTATTTCAGTTATTTACAGACAGATCACTTTGAAACTTGGTACACATATGTAAAAAATAAATCTAAGACTTTTCTGTTTGTGTGAATTTTTTGAAAAAATGAAAGAAAACGTGGTTATTAGAAAACCGATGGTTTTTTTAAAGGTGACTTGAAAGTCCGATTTGGTGGTAAAGGGTTAAATCCAGGGTTGGCAATGATTAAATCATGTGATTAAATCACTTGATTTTTTTATAAAAAAATCATGCTTTTTTTGATTTTTTCATATATTTAAATATATTGAGTGGCAGTCTTTAATTAATATTGAGGTATTGTTATTCATTGTTTAGTATATATGTACTATGAATGACAAATTGGTATATAAACTTGTTGCCTTTAGTGTGTATTAGGTTCCAATAAATTGTATGTTTTTGGTACAGAGGCATCAAGTGTTGCAATACATTGTACATAGCTAGCAGCTTAGCTAATTCTTATAAGGCTATAAGTAGTCTCTAACTATTTGACTATTTGTCATATATTGATTACAATATACAATTTAAATGTGCTAGCTAGCTTATACAGGGTGGGGCAGAACTGATTGAACAGTTTTGAGGCAAAATAAAAGAGTAATGGAGGTACATAAAGAAGAAAGTTTATTTTCCTCAAGATTAGCATAACATACCATTTAAAATACTTATGTTTTGAAGACAATATCAGGAAGATGGGGTTAGTTAGCTGCATCACACTGTTTGAGTTGATCTTGGAAGTTTCCTACAGCACGTTCACACATATGGCAAGGTATGGCCATAACCTCTGCAATAATCCGTTCCCTTGGCTGTGGTAGGGTGTGAGGGTGACTTCTGAACTTCTCTTTTAGATGTCCCCAAAGAAAGAAATTGCAAATGCTCAAATCAGATGACCTCGCAGGCCACTGTAAATCACCCCTCAGAGTCTGGGAACATGCGTTTCAAAACATTGAGTGACATTCGGGCTGTGTGAGCTGTAGCCCCATCCTGCTGAACCACACGTCTCCCAATGCTTCATTTTCAACAATGTTTTCCATCCTGTGCTGCAAGAAATTTGCAACATAGCAGCATAGTGATCGGAATTCACTGTTGTGGTTACTCCCTACCCTGAGAACGACTCCAACAGTGTGTTGCTGCTAACGGCCCCCATCTTCCAGATATTGTTTTCAGAACATAAGTATTCTAAATGGTATGTTATGCTAACCTCAAGGAAAATAAACTTTCTTCTTTATGTACCTCCATTACTCTTTTATTTTACCTCAAAACTGCTCAATCAGTTCTCCCCCACCCTGTATATTGAGAGGTTGAGATTGTTTTGACCTTTTAGGCAATTAGAAAGATTTCCCACCCTAATACAAGTATTCTAATTAAAATATTTAATTTCAATCTTTAAATATGTGAATTTAAAACTAGAAACAAAACAATTACCATTATAAGACTATATATAAAATAATTAAATGCAGTGAATGGATGTAAAATACTTGAATTGTGCACATGTTTATTTCAAACAGTACCTATTAGATTTTCTCATAACTCAAGTCTCGTTTCAAGTTGTATGAGGTTTGTTTGGTTATCGTCCAGTTTGTTTAGTATTGGTTTATTGGTCTGAATTAAATGGGAACAGTGCAGTCAGTCACTACTAGTCAGTGTGTATAGAGGGTAGAGTCTGGGTAGATTTATAGGACGTAAAACTAGTAGATCTATTGATAGTGCTGTGCACTGTGCTATCAGCTACCTATCTGTTATGTGACTTCAAAGTTCAATGTTTAGAAGATCTGCATTCCTGAAGTGTTTTTGTATATTGAAGCCAGTTAAATGGTCACTATTTAGCTCATTACCTTGCTCCATACAAACTTTACAAAGCTAATGAATAGACTTACCAATAATTGTTTACCCAAAAATCCCTAAGTGGTAAACACCACCTTGGCCTGTTGGCCATTATTGAAGGCAATAAGTGCCCTTTTTAGCCATCCATTATGATCCATATACTGTTATTGTTAGTAGTAATTGCAACATAAAAAATAACACTTCAAAAAGACAAATAAGTTGAAAAAATCAAATAAATCAAAAAATTCTTGAAAAAATAAAAATAAATCATTTATTTTTGATTTTTTTTTATTTTTTTAAAAAAATCAAAAAAATCACTAACCCTGGTTAAATCACTTGATTTGTTTATAAAAAATCTTGATTTTTTATATATTTAAATATACTGAGTGACAGTCTTCAATTTATTTTGAGGTATTGTTATTCATGGTTTAGTATAAATGTACTATGACAAATTTGAATATAAACCTGTTGCCTTTAGTCTTAGTGTGTATTACATTCCAATGAATTGTATGTTTTCAGTACAGAGGCATCAAGTGTTGCAATACATTGTACATAACTAGCAGCTTAGCTACTAATTCTTTTAAGGCTATAAGTAGTCTTTGACTAACTATTTCACTATTTGTTACATACTAATCCATTATACAATTTACATGTATTAGCTAGATTATATAAGAAGGGTTGGTTGAGATTGTATTGACCTTTTAGGCATTTAGAAAGATTCTAATGAGTATTCTAGATGAGTATTCTAATTAAAATATTTAATTTTAACCTTTAAATATGTGAATTTATAACTAGAAACAAAACAATTACAGTAATAAAACTATAGATAAAATAGTTGAATGGAAATAGTGAATGGATATAAAATGTTTGAATTGTGTACATGTTTATTTCAAACAATGTTAGCTTTTCTCATAACATAAGTCTTGTTTCAAGTTGTCTGAGGTTTGTTTGGTTATCATTCAGTTTATGTTTAGTTTACTATTGGTTAGGTAATTGGTCTGAATCAAATGAGAACAGTGCAGTCAGTCACTCAGTCACTAGGTAGTAGTCAGTGTGTTTAGAGGGTAGAGTCTGGTAGATTTATAGGACATACAACTAGTATCATCAACCGGGGCTACTCGGGACGATTTCGAACATTTCTCATTCATAACTTCTTACCATGAAACATTTCATAAACAAGTTTAGGCTCATTTCAAAGCTCTTTGCAAGGGCTATCACATGGCTTCTGCAAAAAATTCCATATGCTATTCGTAAGGTGCCAGAAGCAAAAAAAGTGTCCTGAGTAGCCCCGTCAAACGGGGCAACTCGGGACACTTGGAATAAAACTTCATTTTTAAAACATTTTTTAAAACATTTTTAAAAACCTTTTAAAACATTACTAACAGTACTCTGAAGTCCTCCTTTTTCATTGTAGATGATGTAGAGGTAGAATAAATGACATTTTCTTTGATTTTACTTGTTTTTCCTTTATTGATACGATATTACCATATACATTAATTACCATATTATTGATGCGATATTACCGTATCCATGAACATGCCATTGAGCATTTACAACAACCTTGTCCACTGCAAGCTTCATATCAGCAGCATTATAGCATTTTTTCTGTATCTGTAAGCTTACAGGAAGGCTTGTAATTTCACACCATTTTAATTGGGTTAAGTGAATTTACTATAAAAAAAGATTGTGAAAAACATACCTGAAACAGAAAGGAATGTTTTAGTGACAACCATCATATGTTTTGGAGAAATAAATCATAGTTTAGGTCAATTACTTTTCATTCTATGATGCCTGATGCACAATTCTATATACAACATTCTATGCACAATTTTGTGATGACCGATGATGCACTAATTTTTTGATAAGTGAAATTTTTTTTGCTGAGCGAGGTAAATGTAATCAATATTCTTTGTTTTTAATCAATTTTTTTTAGGGGGTGTCCTGAGTAGCCCCGCCGTGTGGAAATGGCTGCCATTTTTTTTTTGGATTGAGGTATGTAAATTCTGCAAATAAAGTTTTAATGCTGACACTTGTCTGCCACTTTTTTCTAAGCAAAATTTTTTAGTATGGCAAATATTTTTTTTCACTACAGACCTTAGCAGAAGTAACTTTTCAAAATATCATTTTTCACAATTTTTTTCAGGAATTTTTCAAAGCTAGTAAATGTAGTATTTTTGACTTCCTTTATACCACATAGATAGGAAAAATGTTTATGTTTACGCCACTATATTTAGCTTTGCAATATTCCAATTAGTTTTGCTACTAAAACAGTTTTACACCAAGTCGGAGGACTGTCCCGAGTTACCCCGCCTGTCCCGAGTAGCCCCGGTTGACGGTAGATCTATTAAGAGTGCTGTACACTGTTGATATATACTCTCACACTCTGTCACTCACAGCCATCAGAACTGCACACTACAGCATCTAGTTCTGGTGGCTATGACTATGAGTGTGTGTGCTTGGGTGCTCAAATATACACTCTCACAGCCATCAGAACTGAGCGCTACAGCGCGTAGTTCTGGTGGCTCTGAATGTGAGTGCATATGCTTGAGTGCTCAAATATACACCCTCACAGCCATCAGAACTGCGCACTACACTGACTACAGCGCGTAGGTTTGGTGGGTGCCGGGTGGTGGCTCTAAACACGTATGATTGGGTGCTCGTGCTCAAATATACACTCTCACAGGCAACAGCCATCAGAACTGCATGCTACAGAGTTCCAGTGGCCATCTGCCTGATTATTGTTCTTGCCAAATTTCTTTCATAACAATTATAAAAAATTATACATTATTATCTATAATTTTAAAATTGCTAAAATTTTGTCTTATTATCTTCAAAAAATTTGCCAAATATTCAACATTGAGGGTTGAGGCAAAATTTTACAGCATGCTGGAAACTGGAATGTGACAGCAATAACAGCATTAAGGAATGATATATTTAGAAATGGGAGCCTACCGTATTGGCGTATTCTTGATCCAAATCCAACAAAAAATAGTAAATTATAATAATATATACGGTACATGACTAACATGACTCATGAGTGACTCATGAGTAACATCACTAACATGACTTGGAAACCACAAAATTTCATATCTAATTAAGCAAGGGGGCAAAGGCCAAGGCTGGCATCTTGGCAAGCCAATGAAGCCATAGGCATTCTTTCACATTCATAGGTGACTTCTGTCAAGTTCTGTGTAAACAGTAACTTTCCAGTTAACTCTGCAAACTTGCAAAGTGGCCTTCTTAGAGTTAAACTCTGCTAAAAAATCTGAACTTCTAATTCAGATTTCAGGGCAATGGAATGGACTCTGCACCCTGGTAGCCGCTGCCGGGCCGGCTGCGAGCGGCGGGCCCCGCCGAGCGGGCAGCTAGTACAGTAGTACCTACGTAGTACTAGTATAAGTAGGTACATATCTTTCTTTCCTGAAATTCCTGTGAGACTGGGAATAATTAGCAATTTAGCATTTTTAATAAATAGTAGAAATTTCTAGTCAATATAAAATATTAAACCTTCGTTGGTTCTACGTCAGCCCCGTATTATATATTCATCTTAAAGCATTACACCTCTCTCGTAAGTCGTAAGCGTCTACGGGGTTTTACCTGGAGGCTGGAGCCTGCGGTCTCGACGGCAACTCAACCTGCAGAGGCCAAAGACGAAATATATCTCCGCTCAGCTGCAGGTATACATCCGATGCAACGGACGGCTGGAGCTATAAGCTTCACATAACCGAGTTGTAGGGAGCATGGTTGAACCTCCCTACCATGGTAGGGAGGTTGAAGGGGAAGAATAAATAATACCTCACCAATAAGATATAATGGTCGCAATTCTTCTAACTATAGGGCAAATGAAAAAGAATTGAAAATTGGTATTCAATTTAAATTCCAATGTTTCCAAATTGAATTTATGATAACTATTCATGAGTTCTACTGAGAAGGAGTTATATTTTCAGTTAATTTCGTTACATTCATTACATTAATTGCATTCTGACTGAGTGGATAAAAAGAAGAACATTCTACAGAGAATTATTCAATAGATTCCTATGAACACTACAATAATTTATAACTTTAAGAGAATGTATGAGCATAAGTAGCGATAGTCGAATACAGAATGAGCTATCTGCTGCCTCAAACTCTAAAATCGAGGAAAGATCAAGTCTAAATTAAATCAATAGATTAAAATTGCCGGAAATACTTGTAACTGATGAGTGATGAAAGTATTGTGCAGTCGATAAAAAATCTCGAATGCAGGCAATAGCAGATTGCATATAAATATTTTTTAGTGTGTACCAGCGTAGGTTTTAAAATCTGAGTCGCAGTTAGAGTTACGGCACTTGTGAGGAGTCGGCGCAATGACGTCATGAAAAAGTATGTCTATTCTGAGCTGCTGGCTAAAGGCTGTGTTTGTTCCAGGCATCTTTTACTTTTTCATGATGTACTCATAAAAATGAATGGGTCTGATTGTCCGAATAGTGGATCTCTTTCCACACGTAACCAAGGTCAGGAGGATCGCCGCAAAAGTAAAAAAATCAGGGCTATTTTGGACAAAGTTCCGCTCATTTTTTTGCGTTCATGTAATGTTACACAAACGGAAGAAAGTTATTTGAAATTTTCCCTATTTTTTCTCGTGTAACCTAACACAATTGCTGCAAAAATGAGGCTGACGCTTGCACCGGTTTTTTTATATTGTGAAAACACCGCTGGCCTCAAGAATTTCATATATAAGTAAAACCATCAAAACAACCAAATTTGGTCGGATGATTTCCAAATCAAAAATTTCAGAAAAAAGGTGAAGTTCGAATAACCATTTATCGAATAACCATTTAAAAATATCGAATAACCATTTTTAAGCGGATAAAGTCTATAAACATTGTCCAGACAATGTTTTCGTTTATTTTTCGTTCATATTTTTTCAGATATGAGCATTTAATTCGATCCTCTTACAAGAATAATGGTATGCAGTACGTATGAGCGTTTGTTGGCAGTTCGGCCTGATCGACACTGCTGGAGATGTTTTACCATTCTATAAAGTGGTTAGCCCATCCCCCTCATTCTGTTGTGCGCCTTCACTCCGAACGTGTGTAATTCAATTTTTGATCACATCCCTGTAAATTTGGTAGTTCAATAGATTATACATGTATTTCAAAGTTTTAAAATTTATAATCTAGCTGACAATTGAAACATTTTCATAAGAAATATGACATTTCTGGCACTGTCTTCAATATCTCATTCATGATCAATTTGAGAACTCGAAAAGAAATAATATCTATTGTAGAATAAAAAAAAAGATAATAAGAATGCTAAAAAATAACAGATTTAATTAAGTGTATATATAGGTTTTCGCCATGCTTATAAACTGTCGGCTGTTGAACAGTTGCAGCTAAAGTGTAACTGCATGCATGTTAAGAACTTATTTTATGCGTTAACATACGCCATTGTTGAACAATAACGGCACCAATATAGCTGTCTGTGTGCTTGGAACAAAATTGTGCACATTTCCTTATTAACGTCCTGAACAATAACGGGTCCAAAAAACAGCAAGCACAATATAATTGCATGGAAGCTCAGAACTTTTTCGCGCGTTATTTTACTTAATTGTTGAACAATAACGGCTTCAATGCAGCACAGTAATGGTGTGCATTGAATACCACGAGGAACGATGAAGCATGTGCTTGGTGACGTAGCATGTGGCGAGCTTCTGGCAACCGACAGAGCCTGAAACCCTTGAAGGTTTCTGTCTAATCCCCTTAGGTTAATCACCTCTCCTGAGTCACCGCTAATCACCCTATATAAAGTGAGGGACTCATGCTTCTGATACCTCAGTCCAGGCCTTCGGAGCCTCCACGCAACTTCATCCACCTATTTTTATCAGTGTCTTCACACAACTCCAACCAGTAATTTTTATAGTTCCCTTGTTTTTCTTCTTTGTTTTCCTTCCGTACGTTCATGAGTTGTATGCCTTGAGATGATGGTTTATTTGAGATAAATAATTACATTAAAGAATACCATAAAAAAACTTAGAATCATATTTCTGCCAAAAATTATACTGAAACCTTACGTTTTGATTTGAAGATAAAATACAAATAAAAATGTTCGTCATTTGACTTCTTTCTGATACGTAAAACTTTCTGTAAATTATGTTGTACATGCTTATTTTAGTTATTAGAATGCTATCATTAATATTTTTATACATACAATTTCTCCATTTTTATTAGTTTAGCATCTTTTCGTTTCACGCGTTTTCAAAATTCAGCTGACGAGTTATTTTCTAAAATTTTGAACAAAATGTTTGGTCGAACATGGAAAAATCAACAGAATTATTGAAATTGGATTCAGTTTTGGACAGAAAATAGATCCGTCCAATCATGACATCAGTATTTATCAATTGGATATAAAAAGCTGATGGCAGGAGTAAGTTCTGAAGTTTGCACCGACTACCTGCAATTGAATTCATGCAGTCATGAAGTATAACGTGAATGACCTCCGTTTAAAATTATTGTTATTGATCTAATGGCTTGGCACCAAGTTATCTCACTTTTCAATCTCTATGCTACTATCCATAAATTTCTATGCCTATTCTATCAGACACAATAATCTATGTCCATGCTGCTAGTGACAATTTTTCATGCTTACTCTCAATTTTCTATGCAACTAGTCACAATTTTCCATTTTTCATGTATATAGTCCCAATTTTCTATACTACTAGCCAGAATTCCCGGCACTCGTTGCTCCTGGTGTAATAAAGATCTCGTCGTGGTAAGGTCCTCGCGTCAAGATGGTGGTGCAGTTCAAAGTGTTCAAGAAGGCCTCGCCTAATGGCAAGCTCACACTCTACATGGGGCGCCGGGACTTCGTCGACCACGTCACCTCCGTCGATCCCGTCGGTAAACTCACGCCCTATTTCTCAATACTCTAGCGATGTCAGCGTTCCTTAGGCCGTTAGACTTGTTGCCAATTATGTACATCGCAGAATATTTACAGATATTTTCAGTCTCGAACACGCAACTCGTTGCATCAATTTTGCGTTTCTTAACCACCTGGCCACACACTGTGTGTTTATTGAAACGAGCTGACGTTATAACTTGGGTTGGGTATATTTATTATATGTGATTTACAGCTTTAAAAACTGAAGTCTTATTTCAGATGGCGTGTTGGTTGTAGACACGGACTACCTGCAAGGGCGACGTGTGTTCGGGCAGTTGGTCTGCAGCTTCAGGTATGGCCGAGAGGACGACGAGGTCATGGGCCTCAGCTTCCAGAAGGATCTTTTCTTGGCTTCGGAGCAGATTTACCCGCCAAAGGAACTGGAAGCCACTCGTCTTCAGGAACGTCTTGTGAAAAAATTAGGAGCCAATGCTTACCCATTTACTTTCAAGATGCCGCCCAACGCTCCCCCTAGCGTCACCATCCAGCCAGGCCCCGATGATGAAGGCAAGCCGTGTGGAGTCGAATACTACATCAAGATCTTCGTCGGAGACTCTGAAGAAGACCGCACCCATAAGAGGTGCGAGATTTGTTTCCATTAATTGTGTTAAAGGATTCCGTCGAATTTGAAATTTTTATCCGTAGATTTGGTGGGGGCCTCTGAAGAAGACAGCACCCACAAGAGGTGCGAGATTTGTTTCCATTAATTTCATACGAAGAATCTGTTGAATTAAACAATCTAACCCGAAGATTTAGCTTTATCGTCCTTTTGTAACTTGCTTAAAAGTTTTTCCTTTTTCTTGCAGGTCGACGATTGTCTTGAACATTCGCAGGATCCAGTTCGCCCCCACCAAGACGGGACGGCAGCCGTGCACCATCGTGCGCAAAGACTTCATGCTCAGCCCCGGCGAGCTGGAGCTCGAAGTGAACTTGGATAAACAACTTTACTATCACAACGAAAAAATCACTGTTTACATCATTATTAGGAATCATAGCAACAAAACTGTGAAGAAAGTGAAGACTTCCGTGCAACAGTCGACTGACATTTGCCTGTTCTCAGGAGGCCAGTTTCAATGCACCGTGGCCAGCGTCGAGACTCAGTGAGCGGTGGTTCAGTATTTAATATTTTAAAATATAAATGGATCTTAAGAAGTGCCTCTTAAGCCTCAATAGTACCTCTTATTTTGCGCAAGTACTAGCATAATCCACTGAACTTGAATTCAATTTGCCAATTACAACTTGTTTCTCTCCAAAGTAGGGTTGTTCACAGCCATTCTAAGCTGCAGTTTTTCACAAAAGTTACATAAATTTTTCACGAGGAGAATTTTTTGCTGCAGGGAAGGGTGTCCCGTGAACCCGGGGTCGTCGCTCCAGAAGGAACTTCAGCTGCTCCCATCCCTGGACATGAACAAGGACCGCCGGGGCGTGGCTCTGGACGGTCACCTCAAGACGGAAAATACCAACCTGGCCTCTACCACGCTGTGCGTTATGTCTACTTTATTGTTTCTACCACACTGTGCGTTATGTCTACTTTATTGTGCCTACCACGCTGTGCGTTATGTCTACTTTGTTGTGTCTACCACGCTGTGCGTTATGTCTACTTTGTTGTGTCTACCACGCTGTGCGTTATGTCTAGTTTATTGTGTCTACCACACTGTGCGTTATGTCTACTTTATTGTGTCTGCCACACTGTGCGTTATATCTACTTAACAGTGTCTACCACACTGAGCGTTATGCATACTACAATATTTGTCCTACTGTATATACGACATTTCATGTTGTCTCTCTTTCTGAGTTTTACTAGTACCTATGCCTCCACTTTGTGTGCCATGTATACACTGCGATTTATTCTCACTAACTGAACATTAAGTCAAGTATATTGTATGTTTACAAAATTTTATCTAGTGTCAACGTTATTCTGTTCTATGCCAGTTCCCCCCAGTTTGTTCAACGAATTTTAACCCATTTTGCTGGGCCAATCCATATTCACTGTCAAGCTAGTATGCACATCAATCGATTCTGTATCTGAGAATATAAATATGTATTAGCATTATGCTGGGTCCCTGTAATCCACTAAATTACTCCCTACCATATATTTGTCCAATATATAATATTTATGTATTGGACTCTAATATGAAAAAGTTTTAAACCAGGTTGGCTAATCCCGAGGACCGGGACATGTTCGGCATGATCATCTCGTACAGCGTGAAGGTGAAGCTCTACCTCGGGGCCATGGGTGGCGAGGTCACTGCTGAGCTGCCCTTCGTCCTCATGCATCCCAAAGTGAGTCTTACATTTTACTGTTAATTTTTGTTAAATTAAATTTAGCAGTTAAATTTTTATTCAATAGCTGGTGAGCAGTTGATTTTTGAGCAACTGTTGTTTGTCAGTAAAACGTTCATAACATTGAGGTCCCGCAATTGTGGGATCGAGTGTTGACGAACAACTGGACGAAGAGCTGGATGGAGAGTTTCAGTAGGACCTCAATTTAAGTTCCTCGAGTATCATCAAGTGCATTATTAATACAACTGTGAATCGAGCTTTTGGAAACGGATGAGGATAAAAAAATTCAATATTGTTCATGTTCAAAGATAAACAATTCTATTGCACTTATAATCACGCACAAAATCTTTATTATTATACACGCATACAAATTCGCAATAACTGTGAATACATGCGAAGTTTTTCTATATTTTATATTCAAATAATAGAAGCAATTCCATCGCCCTATCATCATATACTGCATGTGACTCGTTATACTAATACACCACTATATTATATAATTACATAAGACTTTTATGCTACTTACATTACTAATTTGTAATAATCATGTTCAGCCTGATCTGCGCCGCATGATGCGTGCCGACAGTCAAGCGCAGGTGGAGGCCTTCCGGTCTGATAGCTTCGGCGCCTCGCTCGACATCGACGCTCAGGACGGCTGAACTTCGTCGGGAGAAACTTGCGCGCCGTTTGGTTATCCCATGTGAATGTGTTTACTGAATTGAGCAAAATTGCGTACCGTTTGGTTCTCTTGTGTGAAAATTGTTTACTGAATTGAGCAAACTTACGGACCGTTTGTGTCTCTCGTGTGAAAATTGTATACTGAATTGGGTCCTGTTGGTGTCACTCTTGATGTCTGATGATAAGTATCGCGACAACAGGAAGATTCATTACAAAGTTTTTGATTTTTTCTTTACATAAAGTTAACGAAATATATCTCCTTAGACGCTATATTGAATAAATATATCCAAAAAATATATTTCGGGGAGACAATATATCAAATATTAATATTCCAGAGGTTTCCCGCTAAACCCTATATGTGTAAATCCACATCTCTGTTCATTTTCATTTCCCCGAAGCCTATTTTAGATTATTTATTTTTGAGATTATTATTACTATTATTGAGATCATTATAATATTTTTTGAGATATATTTGAGATTAACAATTTGTATCCATTGAGAAATTTTATTTTTGCAACTTAATAACATAATTTTTCTTTTGATTAATAATTTTTGAGTTAACGCTCTGCGACGTAAAGTTTGAGCGTTACGTGAAGGCACTCGGACCAATATTGACGGACGACATGAGGCATTTTGATTATTTTGGTTGAACGATGATAATATAAGTGGTTTTCATTAATCTTCGTGTATAAATAGATTACATGAACAAATTTGTTGAAATACTCATGGAAGCGTAAACTGGAGTTAATAATATTATTGATATCAAATGTAATTCTTGTGTTAAATTATTTATAACGAGCACGACCCTACGATACGACTTGCCTTATTATGGGATTAGTAAAATATAATATAATCATGTAGTAACAAAATCGAAATATATTCCACGCAGCTGTAAAGCGGGACTTTGACACCTCTATTCAAATTCGAATAAAATTATAATCGAAAATTCGTTATTATTTTACCTCAAGAAAATCCTTCTAAATGTGCACACGGTTTATGGCAGGCGTGTCTCTTATAATGTTTGGCAATTACTTAAATTTGCCTTAATATCCATTTAATTCCCTAAATGATGAATATTCGGAATTAGAGCGTAAAAATTGAACCTGTCCCAGCTGGCTGATCGTTCGTAGCTGTCATACTTCATGTAAGGAAAAGGTTTCGATTTATTTCATTTAAAATTGTTTTTAATAGCGGAAAAACGCTACGATATGTCAGTTAATCTGCACTCGATGAAAATTTATTCAATGTTTCTCCAAGGCTGATACAGTGAAGACATCCACACAGAGCGTTTCTACACGAAGTCCGCAGGCTTCTGCAGGGTTGCGTGCAAACTCCTGTATGATCCGTCCAAACCTGCGGCAGGAGGCATGCAGGATGCATGCAGACTACTGCAGAAAGCCAACAGACTCCGGTAGGGGGCATACCGAACGCATGCAGCAAGCTTACAGGACAGTTGAGCCAGTGAAAGCTGTTCTGTGGCTCCAAACTGGGAAGAAATTCAGGTACATGAAAGCGCACGTAAAAGTTTTTCTTACCGTAAAGCACTCAAGAAAAACACGCCATTGTAACAAGTTTCCCAGCTTTTTACCTGCAGTTTCCCGAGAAAGGATAACCGGCAAACAGTTTTATAAGAAACTGATTTTTGACATATACAACAGGTCTCATACTATTCATAAATTGCAAACTTTATATGAATCGACTGAAAAAAATAAAAATATTTTCCCGCAAATAGAACACCAGACTTATTTAAATTCAGAGCGCAGTATATTTATATAACCCTAAAGATTGTTCGAAATTAATACCTAACTAGAGATCTTCCACCATTTGTTATCATAACACAGTATAAA
Organism: Hyalella azteca; assembly: GCF_000764305.2. Taxonomy (NCBI): domain Eukaryota; kingdom Metazoa; phylum Arthropoda; class Malacostraca; order Amphipoda; family Hyalellidae; genus Hyalella; species Hyalella azteca. The sequence continues at coordinate 78,801 of NW_025943417.1, read as the reverse complement.
TGTACGTTTACATTACTTTGATTATTAGCACTACTTATTATAAATATGTATGAAAATTTGTGTCATTCGTTCTCATGACACAGTAAAATAGATTATTGTTAAATAACAATAAATAATGAACTCGAAAATTTATATTTATTCGTACATTAAGCGGGTAACGACGAATTGTTTGCAAAAAGTAATTTCTCTGCCAGAATAACTATAGTGCAGAAAATAGTTTTTCGAATTAAACCGATTGGGTACAAATAAAAGGCCACACCCACGAAAAGGCTTTAAAAATGCACGCGCTGCTAAATAAAGGCGATTAATAAAGAGAAAGAGAGAACCGGAACGAGCAAAATATTCGATTAATAAAGAGAAAGAGAGAACCGGGGTGCGCCGATCGCTTGGAAAGCAGTTCGTCGAACTGGTCTTGGTAAATGCCAGCCGCTCCACCACTCCCATGCATACGCGCTTTAAATTTAATAATTATCCTGAACGAAAAATACAACTTACGTTAATTATTTAAGAATAAAAAATCATTTTTTAGTAGCATTACTGTTTGAAGAAAAATCGCTCACAGGCAAGTTTGTGTTCGAAGGATGTGCATTTTTAACGATTGCGGTGAAGATATGATGAGTAATAATTTATAACACAAATTAATTCACTCATTGAAATTTCATAAATTTCATCTCACGGGTGGATCATTAATATTTTAATAGAATTCTGCTACTGAGATAAGAGTGTTCCGTAACTTCTTGCATTTAATAAATATGAAACAGAAACAAAGTAAATAAGTGCGCGACTCTCTGGGATATTAATTTAATTTAAAATGGAATCAGGCTCATTTCATTGTGCACTTTTTTTAATTTATTTGTAACATTAATTGCATGGGAAATAATGCCAAGTTTCTTACAACATTACAGATTTCATTTGTTCATCTACATTTAAAATAAAGCGACGGCCCAAAAAGTGAAGAATGAGGCCAGCAAGCAAGGTGTAGATGCAATATCCGGTGTTATGGCATGACCATGCATGCTGTGAAAACTCGCTAGGTAACTGATAATTGAGAAATAAAATTTAATGCAATCTAAAACTGAACTTTGAATCCATTATTTATTCGGACTCATTAAGTGGTCTGATTAAATTTGTGAAAAGTCATTCGGCAATTGCACACGCTCAGCATATATAGCCCCAGAGCAGGACGAGCAGTTCAGATTTCATGGAAAGTCCTACCGTTGATTGAGACCCGGATATATATATCATATATTTCCTGGTATATACGTAATTACGTATAAAATATATATATCCAACAGAGCTCTAGTTTCGCCGAAGAAGCTCTGTGCCAGTGACACGATTAGCGCAGGTTGCAATATATGACCTAAAAAACACTTTCATTGGATCATGCCATTAATACTTCTTTTTATTCTGGTATGATAAAAAAATATTATGCTGTATTTACAGTAAATAAGAGTATGTTGTAAAATTTTGCTAAACATGTATGACTTTGTTTTTGCCTTTTAAATTTCTTATGTTTTTTAAGTTTATACAACTTTTCTACTATATCCTTTAAATTCGTTTTCCTGAATATACAATATAGATTTATATAAAAACAAGATTACCATGTAAGAATCTATTCTACTTAACCGACGAACTAGAAAAGTAAAGTAGGCAGCAGGAGTAGGAGTATTAGGTAGGATGTGCATACAGAGAGCTGAGAGAATAGGAGTATAAGGTATAGGAAGTTCATTCTCCCCAGGAGTATTAATCTCGTGTAGTATGACTCCTACTAACTCCTCCTATTCAAGGTATACGAGGAGCATGAGTTGATAGGTGAGTGAGAAGTGTTGGAAAAAGCAGGATTAAAGGATGTTAGGCATTAGAAAAAGTAGTAGTAGGAGACATTCTGAATAACATTAGGACCTAGTCCTTTAGTGTTACGCAGGAGCGGCTGAAGCTGCAGGCAGTTAAATATATAGGAGGTGCCTCAGTGGTCCGACAGTCGCGTCCAGTCTTGCGGTCTGGCAAGACACAAAAGCTGACCGTGTCGTATCTTTCAAAGCTGGCACTCTGGCAGTGACACTCGTGCATTGATCTTCTTACTTTAAATTTATCATCCGTTTCTTATTCGCTTCGATTATTCAAGTGAAGTGTTATTAAATATAATAGTAGACTTTAGGAGTGATCGCGTTTAAAGGATCGGCGACGAGAAACTGAGTAAGGCCTTAATTTGTTGTTGAATTGCAAGTGTGACATTAGAAGATCTGGTAATTTTTCCTGATATATTTTCATTTTCCAATGAACTTTAGCATAAATAAAACTAATTCATCAAATAACATTGGTATTTGTATTGCACAAACAAAGGGATTTGTTTTCAATCCCGTTTAAAACAACATTTTTACCTTCAAATGCAATTTCGCTTCAATTAGAAATCAAGCTTACCAGTTTGTTGTACAAATTAAATGGAAATATTGCTCTATTTAATCTGCAACGATTTATGTGTACAAAGGTTGTGGAGATCAAATGATAGAAAAGCATTGGTCTCGATTGAAAAGCGTTGATTTTCTATCGAGACTACTTCTTAAATCAGAGTAATAGCAACGAACAGCTGATCGCAGTTTCATTCATTATGGCACTCCATTGTCAGGATTTGGGAGCTACTTTGAAATTTCAGCAATTTTTTGTAGAATTTGAAGCGTAGATGTAGGTTCAACCTTTTATTCTACATGCTACGTGTATGTAAAAGTTTCATTGAAAATCAGGGAGTACATTCTATTAAATATTTTTGTCTGTATTTTTCAATGAGTCGAGCGATATTTCTTGCTGGAGCTGCGAGATCAAACAACGGGTTTCCAAATTAATTTGCCAGCGGAAGCAAAAAAATTGGTGCGTCTCAATAAAAAAATAAGAAAAATGTCAATAAAAAAATTCAATCGAATATTCTTTTTGTCCACAATGCAGTAAGCCTAAGTAAGTAAACTGCTCGTGCCGGTGCAGCGAAATAGAAAGCGCGCGAGGGCGAAAGTGACCACCCACGAACCGGTTCAGATTATCTTGATTAATCGAGATGAAAGCGTTGCTTGGGTTCTAAATTTAGTATATAAGAAATTAAAAACAAAGAAGATGGGACAAAAATTCACCATATCTATATCAAAAAGTGTTCAGGATATTTTTCAAACGTAAGTCAAGCTTAAATGGAGCACTCCGGTTTTATCCTCTTGAGATAGTAAACTGATATGGGCCTGCCATGCTGTGGAGGGCCTGCCATGCATTTCATGCCATGCATTGCACATTGTGCATTTCAAGTTAATTTGTGTTTAATTTATGAATTTTTGGTTTATTTTGTTTTATTTGATTTGGTTATGGTGAGTTGCAGGCATATTTACAGGCGTATTAACTAATTGAATGTAATTTTCTGGATTGTCGAACTGACGATGGAGCTTGATTCCGAAACATTTTCTTTCATGAAAATAGCTAGAAATTTAAAAGCGAAGAAAACTACACAAAAATTCAGCATATGTCTATTGAAAACGTGAATAGAGATAAGTTTTCAATAGAGATATTCTGAAATTTTTTGGAGTTTTCTTAGCTTTTAAATTTCTAGTGAATCTGCGATTCAAGCAATTCAGTGACATTCATTTCCATGAAAATTTTGTAAATTTTTGTGCCATCTTATTTTATTTAATTTTTGTCAAATTTGTGATATAAGCAATCTAATGATCTTAGTAATTGCTAAAAGATGCTGCAAAGGTTACTTTTTTATCTCATTTAAAAAACCCACGATGTATCGAGAAATGCAATTAATATTTCCAAATTGCCGCCGCGAATAATTTTCCACGTACATTGATAAATTTCTAGCAGATAACCATTTGACTTAGTTACCTCTCAACTTGAACTCTTTAACATTGCTAATGCTATTTCATTTATCGTCATTAATATTCGCCAATTGAAATCAAAATACTTTTAAATTTTAGTTACGAAAATTTTCCTAATGTTAGAATGGACCAATAGTGTGGTATATAATTAATCCCAGGAGTCAGATCCTTTCGCAGGATTGGTATCAATTGTTTATTATATTCTTCAAATGTTGATCCTGTGAAGCAGGGGAAAATTTTTTCTGTTCAAATCTGGAACGTTAATGGGGTGGAGTTGCATAACGGAGGGTTTGGATTAATATCTAAATGGGCTAAAGATAATGGACTTGTAATGTATGCATACATGTAATGCATGCTGTACCATACATGCAATACATGTAAATGTGTGTAATATTAATTGACGTAGGCCTGATAGAATCCCAGCGTTTAATGACAAATTTCAATTACTTGCGTTGGTTATTCGAAAACGACTCAATAACGTCGCCCTCTAAATTGTTGAATTTTTTTTTTCAGAAAAGCATCTTGAAGCTCGGAGAAATGTGGGTGATCGCGATGACGGTGTTTGCCGCGTGTGGTCTGGTGAGTTGCTTCAATTATTTTCCCTAATTTTTGCGATGTATTATCCAAAATTTGCTACATTTTACACTCCTTACAAAACGTGTTTATATCATAAGACTGCTATTAAAATCTTATGAACATTTCTTAACATTTCTTATGAAGGGAATCACCGCTTTTCTAGAATCGAATTTTTTTTTCACTTATTCTGGAGAAAATCGACGATCATTGAAATTTTGGGGGCGCAGCCGTAGGCACAAATTTTATTCTTAAATAAGCCCTGGAGCCAACGTCTAGCTTCACCATGCATTAAATTTACTCAGCCTTAGACCTAGAAGCCGCAGACTACACTTGAACTCCGTAATCCAGACAAGCGACACGCTGCCGTAAGATAGCGCCGTGGGTCTCCAGCCAATGCTCGCTCATAAGCAGGCATGCAGTTCCCCATCCGGCTGTACCTACTCCGGCCTAACCTCTTCTGGCCTAACCAATTCACGCTGTACCGGCTCACAACCTTCTGCAGCCAATGACTGGCTCTACCAGCACACTTGAACCGCCTTTCTAACTTCTTGCAGCCAATGAGGTTAGGTTAGGTCCGCTCAGGTTTGTTTTGGGTGAAGAAAAGTTGCATCTTGTATAGGTTAGGCCTGAAGAGGTTAGGCAAGAGGAGGTTTGGCCAGATGTAGTATGGTCATGTTTACCTGTAGCAAGCTTATTTTGTGGCAGTGGATATCCGGCGCTATTACTTTGAGCACTTGACTTCATAAGCCGTTATGCACTCTAGCGTTCTTACCTATGGAACGGAATATGAACTAAGTGTGATGTTTGGCAAAGCTGGTCTCCGGCATGTGCCCCGAAATTTTCACTCCTAGGATTTTTTATGAGAATTCATATTTTATCTTTTGTTAATTTTCACGTGTTAATTTGGTTGATATAAAGCGTGCAATATTGCGCTTTTGTCGTTGCGTGTTCGAGTCTCACAGACGGACAGAAATTTTTAAAAATTCTGTGCAGTTATCCTCATTGTATTTGCAGGCCAATGCCTTGAACAATTGATTCATGTTCATTTATTTATTTATTTATTACTTTAAATTTCTTTATTTATTGATTCTTTCCTTTAGTAATTATATGTGTCCTAGAGGTTTCATCAAGTGCAGTCTACTATGAGGTCACTTCTTAGTTCGATATTCCCCTAATTCTCAAGTCACGTTTATTATGAATGAACGTAATTTCTAAGTCATATGGATGGATGCGTGTCCTGCGTCTGTACGTTGTTCACTGTACAGGCTGGGGTGGCTGGGCACGGCAGGCTGATGGATCCCATCGCACGGAACGCCATGTGGCGCGCTGGCTTCCCTAATCCCGTCAACTACAACGACAACGAACTTTACTGCGGGGGATTTGTCGGTAAATTATAATTTGTTTGATCTTATGTTCGGTAATCAATCTTTTCTTTAATCTTACTTTCGGTAATCAATCTTTTTTTCAAACTTACGTTCGGTAATCGATCTTTTGTTTGATCTTACGTTCGATAATCGTTCTTTTGTTTAATCTTACGTTCGATAATCGTTCTTTTGATTAATCTTACGTTCGGTAATCGTTCATTTCTTTAATCTTACGTTCGGTAATCGATCTTTTGTTGAATCTTACGTTCGGTAATCGTTCATTTGTTCAATCTTACGTTCGGTAATCGATCATTTGTTTAATCTCTCGTTCGGTAATCGTTCATTTGTTCAATCTTACGTTCGGTAATCGATCTTTTGTTTGATCTTAACTTCGGTAATCGATCATTTGTGTAATCTCTCGTTCGGTAATCGTTCATTTGTTCAATCTTACGTTCGGTAATCGTTCTTTTGTTTGATCGTACGTTCGGTAATCGTTCTCTTTGTTTAATCATACGTTCGGTAATCGATCTTTTGTTAAATCGCACGTTCGGTAATCGTTCTTTTGTTTGATCTTACGTTCGGTAATCGTTCATTCGTTTAATCTTACGTCCGGTAATCGATCTTTTGCTATATCTTACGTTCGGTAATCATTCTTTTGTTTGATCTTACGTGCGGTAATCGATCTTTTATTTGATCTTACGTTCGGTAATCAATCTTTTGTTTGATCTTACGATCGGTAATCGTTTTTTGTTTGATCTTACGTTCGGTAATCGTTTTTTTATTTAATCTTTCGTTCGGTAATCGTTCTTTTGTTTGATCTTACGTTCGGTTATCGTTCTTTTGTTTAATCTTACGTTCGGTAATCGTTCTTTTGTTTAATCTTTCGTTCGGTAATCGATCTTTTGTTAAGTCTTACGTTCGGTAATCGATCTTTTGTTGATCATACGTTCGGTAATCGTTCTTTTGTTTACTCTTATGTTCGGTAATCGATATTATGTTTGATTTTACTTTCGGTAATCAATATTTTGTTTGAACTTATGTTCGGTAATCAATATTTTGTTAAATCTTACGTGCGGTAATCGTTCTTTTGTTTGATCTTACGATGAACTTGAGTTACGATCTACCTTCTGTGGGAAGTTCAAGTTGCTGCTCTTCGATGAACTCAGGTTGTCATCTACTGATATCATAACGATTTGATCCATCAGTCCAGTACCGTACTATAACTATAACTATAACTCGTATTTTAACTACATTGTATACTCGTATTGTAACTATATAACTCGTATTTTAACCATCACTCTATACTGCTTTATTGGTTATATGAACAGTTTATCCATCCACAGTTTCAGTGGTAATATAAATATTTTATTCCTTAGGTCCAGAATATTATGAATATTTAAATATTATATCCTTAACGTTCAGTGCTATATTGGGGATAAAGATAGTTCATCCTTAAATTCAGGAATTATATTGGTAATAAGAATATTACATCTCTCAGTCCAGTACCAGCAGAACGGCGGCAAGTGTGGCGTGTGTGGCGACGTGTGGACGGAGAAGCCGCCGCGCTCGCATGAAGCGGGCGGCCTCTTCGGCAACGCCATCATCGCGAAGCGCTACACGTCAGGCCAGGTAACTGAAGCGCTACACGTCAGGCCAGGTAACTGAAGCGCTGCACGTCAGGCCAGGTAACTGAAGCGCTGCACGTCAGGCCAGGTAACTGATGCGCTGCATGTACATAGAACTATAATTGCAGAATTACTCTGTATGTTTAATTCTGGTGTTCTATAACATTTAATTTAATAAAGTTAATATTAATATTAATAACTTTTTAATCTACGACAGGTAATCGACATAGAGGCAGAACTCACCACAAACCACATGGGCAACATGGAAGTGAGGCTCTGCCCCAACAACGACCCTGACGCGGCCATCACGGAAGATTGCTTCGAAAAGTGCGCATATCTCATTTTTGCTTTGAAAAGTACACATATCCGACTCATTTCAAGTAATTTTTCACACTCATTGAAATGAGTAAAACCTTGTCCAAAAGCGATACCCTAACTGCCCCTGTGTGGGTCATACTGAAACAGATTGGGCCCGAAAACGGCTAATCAGTGGTAAATGCAGAATGTATGTCGCTGTTTCTGCATTAGACCCCATCCATTTACATGCAAGCATGTTAAAAAATTGTTCATATAATTGTAAAAAATAAATTCGCCCAAATAAGGGCACAAATTTTTACCACCACTCGAACAACGAGCAGACATAGATAGCATTGATACGCCCTGTTGCCGAGCAAAACTGGGCAGGGTGGCCCAGTGGTTAAAGTTCAGAGTACCAGGATTGGAGCAGAGAAGCGCGGGTTCGATCCCAGCTCTGTGCGCCAGTTTCTGGTCAGAATCGGCAAGGAGGCCGGGCGGTTAAGCATAGCAGAATTGTAGCAGTGAGTTGCGAGTTCGAGACCGCAAAATGCTGTGAATGTTCTGCGATGTTAAGAATCGGCGACAGGCCTACGGCCTTGGGTTAAAAATGAAACTCTATTAGGACTCGCTTGATTTTTAACCTAGTCTAAAAAATAATTTCTATCGGTCCAATGATTGGTTACTATCACCACACGGACAAATGATGACTCACTATCACCACGCAGGTATCTGCTGGGACTGGCAGATGGATCAGACTCCGTTTTCGTCATTCCGGAAGGTACGAAGAAGTCGGAAATTTTTCGTTGGAAGGTCAAGCTTCCGGAAGACGTGACTTGCAGCCACTGCGTCATCCGTTGGAAATATTTTGCTGGTAAATTCGTCATAAAATATTCTAGAAGCATGGAATTACCATGATAAATAGGTTTATCAATGTTTTGTGAATCGGACACCAGAAATTCGTTCCTGTGATTAAACTTTTCCCCTTTCACAAGATGAATTTTCCATTAAATTTTCGTAGCTCGGAAATATTTCATTACTCTAGAAAACCCATTAATCTTTTCGCCATATTTATGAAGGATTTAATGTAAACTACTATTTGAAAATGAACAGGTAACACGTGGAGCCCGTTTTCCTTTTAATCTAACACCGTGTATTGCCGCCCAGGTAACACTTGGGCCGGTGTTCCGTATAATTTTACTCCGTATTATCACTCAGGTAACACGTGGGGTAAATGCGATAACGGGTCAGAGAGCGTGGGCTGCGGAAACCAAGAAACATTCATCAATTGTGCTGACGTCATCATCAACTCTAACACGGCAACTGCAGCGGCGACGTCAGACTTCAACCCCTGGGCGCTGTACTCCAGCAGAGATAACGTGGTTCAGAATGTCAGCGCTGAGGAGGCTGCTCAGCAGGGGCTCAAACCGCTCATCATAAGGTATATATAAGATATTGCAGCTATATATTGGCCATTGTGGTATGTAACGGGTATGTACCTGTATGTCAGGTAGGTGTCAGGTATGTATCAGCCATAATAGCCAATAGGTTTGCATCAGGTGAGCATCAGCCTTTAGAGGTATGTATTAGGTAAGAGAATCAGGTATTTTGGGTATGTATCAGGTATGTATCAGCCATTATATTTATGTATTTGGTATTTATCATATGAGTCGTTGTAGGTATGAATCAGGCGTGAATCAGCCATTGTATGTATGTACAGCATCAGCCGCAGTAGTTCAGTGATAGTCATTTATAGTTGCTGGTGGGCGGCACTTAATAGGTGCATGTCGAAGGTGGTGCCTCAGCTTGACTGAGTATTTCAATGTTGGCCCCACGAAGATAACTTGCGTTGCTTGCACCGTAATCGTGAAAATATTGGCATTAAAATGAAAATTGAGTAAAAATATATCTGTAGAGAACTTAGGTCTATTTCATTAATCGCTATCAATAAATCATCAACAACTTCAGATTTGTGAGCATTGATTTTATAATGAAATATTTAATGACTGTTCAGAGCCCAGCGCTGCATACCAATTGACCCCTTCCATAACGTTGCCAACATGGACATGTGGTGCATGATCAACTGCCTCAAGTACCCTCCTAACTGCCACCCCAGCTACTGCAAATGCGTGTAAGTAACTCTCGATTACTTTCTAGTAAATGACTGTTGTTAAATTATATATACTGAACTGCAAATGCCTGTAAGTAACTCTTATAATTACTTTTAGATAAATTTCTGTACGCAACAGATGTTCAATGTGCTTGTGATGCGAGCGAGTGCAGAGTATAAGTTTGATTGTAACGATGGTTGATGCTTACTGCCACGCACCCTTCGTCCAAGTTAGCATCTTCGAGATTCTTTAGTTTCATTGTACGCCGAAAAGTATACTGGAAAAATTGATCCAATTATGAATGAATTATGATTTATGAATTTCCCTGCAGACACGACTGCAGCGCAGTGGGGGAGTTCGCCCTGATAGAAGACGCTGACATCTGGTGCCATCAGAACTGCCTCAAGCATCCCTCCTACTGCCCTCCGGAGCGCTGCCACTGCGTCTAAATTAAGTCACACTTCTTCATCCACCAGGGGCCGTACTATCAAAACTCGCTTAAATACACGTAGCGGCCTAAGTACACGTACAGGCAATTACACATTGCGGCTCATGAATACGTCGTGGCCCAAATAAACATAGCGGCCTAAGTACACGTAGCCGCCGATTTTTCCCTTATGATAGGTATGTTTAGCTTGTAAGCTGCCAGGGATTGGCTGACGGAGTCGCGAACTTGTAACTTTTATTTATAGTGCGGCCCCTGGAAACTACATTCTGTTTTTTTCCCTAATTTGAAATTAGACGAACAGTTTACTGCGTTAACTGGCTGTAGAATCGCGGAGCTCTAGAACTTCTAACATCCGCTCCTACTCTGCTTTACACAAGTCTTGCTTCAATATGTCTTGCTTACTGTATTACTGTAACATTTCTTAGTCATGATCGCTCTCACCTACTGTAACAATACATTTATTGCTTCAACAATCCAGTGACAAAAAAGTTCTCATATGGCGAAATGAGTAATGCTGACTTTATCTTGGTTTTAGGCGCATAGTTTTTTAGTTATATTCAAGGGATTTAATAGAAGCTATAGATATAACATAAAAATAAATGAACGACTGAGAAGGTGAGGTTTGCTCAGGAAAATGTGGGTTGAAGCTGTGACTTGAATAGTGCTCAAAAGTTAAGCTCTTTTTTTATCACTTTATCACTTCATATTTATTTATTTAAATAGTTCGTCGGCGAATACTTATATCTAGTATGAATAATGGCAAGACGCCAGAATTTATAAGTGTGAATTTTACAAGACTTTTAATTATACCTACAACCACATGTCTGCAGTCATGACCAAGCTGCCATGCCGCAAACCTGTCATTTTCGTTTAGAAAAAGATTTGAATTTCCGAGTGATGCTAAGAAACAATTGTATAACATTGGATATACGTAGGTAAATGCACGATCATTTTCGTGCGCTCGATCACACCCTCACCACATGAAAGTCAGATCTACCAAACGAGGTCTGGAGGTCTTAGAAAGTATAATATTCTAATGCAAAACTCAGAATTTAGCTATCAAAACAATAAAATGTTAACAAATTTAGGGTCCACAGAAAAATTAGGAGTTAAAATTAAAAAAAAAGCAAAAATTTACAGATGCATTATCAAATTGGCAAAAACTAATTTTTCAAATATTCTGACAACGATTAAATTTTTCCCGTTTATACTGAAAAGCGTTCTTCAAAAAATTGCCGGCCGTCATACCAATAAAGCCGGTCACTCTAAGTTGATCGGCAGCGATACGAGCAGAGAGGAGGTCCGTGGATTTTTCATGTACAAGGACCAGGTTCCTTCACGTATGTCAAAAATGCCTGCGAAGAGAGTTCAGGAAGATCAATTCTACACAGACCGCAATAATTTGAAATGTTACCGGCGATTCATTTACATTCATATTTCGCCGAATTATAATTATTGTCTACGATTTTGCAACCGAAATGTTATTATCTTTTATTTATAACCTAATAATTATTATTTATAACCAAATAATCAAAGTTTATTATTCCCGGCACTGTAAAACTTAAAGGGAAATGAATAATACGCTCCTTTAGCAAACCTGTCTAAGCCATTGAATTTACAGCAAATTCTGCAGTGATTTATTGATGGAAATTTGTGAAAACGCAAAGTGAACATAGACTGCAAGCAGAGATTACGTCATCCTGCTGAAACAAAATAATAAATTTGGTGATTCTGTTACAATGAAAATAGAAAGAAAAACAGTAATTCAGTAGAAACAGTAGTAATTAATTTGGAAGGAATGGAATGAATTACCTACAAACAACAGGTATAATTCTATAGAAAGAAGTGTTTGCTTTGGTGGGAAATAGGATTAATTAATGAAAACAAGTGTTACTAGATAAAAAAAATGTTACTTGATAAAAAATAGTGTTGCTTGTTAAAACCGTATTAATTGGAATAAACAAGTGTTTCTTGATAAAAACAATATTATATGGTTAAAACAAATGTTTCTTGGTAAAAACATTGTTACTCAATAAAAACAATGTTTCTTGATATGAACAATGTTACATGATAAAAATAAGTCTTATTTGATGAAAAACGTTTGATCTGCTATTGAAACAATTGCTACTGGCACAAATAAAAAATGCCAAAAAAAGTCGACAATGCAATTTTTACATGGGCTAATGATTACTACGCACCTAGCGTGACGCTAGAGACACCCTCCTGCCCCTCCCAGAAGATGGGGTATTCCGTATCCTAGGTACGCACCTAGCGTGACGGTAGAGACGCCCTCCTGCCCCTCCCAGAAGATGGGGTACTCCGTATCCTAGGTACGCACCTAGCGTGACGGTAGAGGCGCCCTCCTGCCCCTCCCCGAAGATGGGGTATTCCGTATCATGGGTACGTACCTAGCGTGACGGTAGAGACGCCCTCCTGCCCCTCCCTGAAGATGGGGTATTCAGCATCCTGGGTATCTGAGAGCAGCTCCAGCAACGCAGCCCGGCAGTCGGGTTCTGGACACGCCTGGGCGCGGGCATGGCGATGGCTGCTGCTCGCGTCCTCGTACTCCAGGTCCTCTGGCACCGACAGCCGCAGGTACCTGGAAAACAGCTGCAAGTTAAAGGAATTTACAGGAGTTGGTAGAGTCCAGCACTTGTAACATGTAAGAAAACAGTTGCAAGTTAGGAGAATTTACCGGAGTTGGTTGAGTCCAGCACTTGTAACATGTAAGAAAACAGCTGCAAGTTATGAGGATTACAGGAGTTTGTCAAGTCCAGCACTTGCAACATGTAAGAAAACAGTTGCAAACTAGGAGAATGTACAGGATTTGTCGAGTCCAGCACTTGTATAACATGTAAGAAAACAATTGGAAGATAGGAGAAGTAATAGAGCCAGCAATAGGGCACATCAAATCGTTTGACATGCCCAACCGGGCATTCTTTAAGCGGACCTACATAGATGAGAATTGAAACCTCACATCTTTCCATTGTCATCTATGTTCGTTTGTTCCAATTGTCATTTATTAGTATAGGTTGGCAGAATTTCTTCTTTCAAGCAGGTTTCATTGAAGACCAGAGAATTTGTTTTATTCGCAATTTTCTTATTAGTTTTTTCAATATATCGAACAATATTTTTAGTTTGAACTGGCAAATCGAAAATCAGGTTACCGATGGACATTTTTATTTCGTTAACGACGTTTCGAATGTTTCTATCATTCATTATCAAGTTAAAAGGCGCATTGAGTGATGAAATTACGAACCAGCTCTACGCCAGGCTGCAAAAGATCTCAGAGATAACGACCAAATTGTGATCCGTAAAGCCGACAAGAGTAATTTGTTTGTTATTTTGGACAAAACTGAATATCTATCAAAAATCAGCGACATTCTTTCCGATGACACCAAATTCTGCCGCATCGCACGAGACCCAACGGAACAACTGCAAAGGAAAGCTAACAAACTGATCAGCACTGCCAACTCCGTTGTAGGGCCTAGAAAACTCACGCCTATCGTCGGAAGTTACTCTCCCGGGTATCTCTACGGAAACG
>NW_025943417.1:0-64962 GCF_000764305.2 Hyalella azteca | reverse complement strand
TTGTACTTATGTCGACGCTAATTTCATCACTCAATGCGCCTTTTAACTTGATAATGAATGATAGAAACATTCGAAACGTCGTTAACGAAATAAAAATGTCCATCGGTAACCTGATTTTCGATTTGCCAGTTCAAACTAAAAATATTGTTCGATATATTGAAAAAACTAATAAGAAAATTGCGAATAAAACAAATTCTCTGGTCTTCAATGAAACCTGATTGTCATTTATGTGAACATATGTTCCTCACCTATGTTCATGTTCACATATATAACTGAATAAAAGTTAAATCCAGTGAGTGACATTAAATTTAAGTTTACTCGCTATAGATATTTAAAAGTTTCAGTAGTATAGGTTTATTGGTAATGGTATAAACTATAAAGGATCACATTACTTATCACTAACTTATTAGCGTGCATGAAATGCTCTCCAGTATTGATGGTCAGGATGGATAATTGACTCTCATTTTGCCCAGGCAGCGGCGGGGCGACTTCTGCGTTGTGAAACAAAATGTTCCCTTCCTGCCAGAACAAAAAAATTATAATTTATTAGCAAATGAACTCGTTAGAACCCGTGTTCTTAAATTATTAAGCACCTTAGTTTAACACGTTAAAGTGGAACCCTAATTTTCTCGTAGGTCTTATATGCGTGCGTTGGGATTTTTCAGACGTGCAGTGTACGTGGGGATTGTTTGTGCGGGGATATTTTTCAGCATCCGACGTTCTTTGGAAAAAATAAACAATGTTAAATTATTTCACATTTATTTTTACTTTTGACTAGAGTTTCATTCAGTAACTGATTTCAGCCATTGCCATGACGCAGCGTCATTGATGCGTGTTTCATCAAAAGCCTATACCTGCTAACGCTTCGTCATTCATTACAAAAATAAAACATGTAGCTGAAATAACTGTTATTATTATTAACCAACATTAACCATGAACATTTAAATTATTATCAATCGATAAATTCATCTTTTCTAATGTCATTTGTACCCAATGATTCGTCATTAACAATCAAGATTAGTTGAAAATTAAGGATGTGAAGAACTTGCAACTACTAAAGTCTATCACTGTTGAAAAATGCTTCTGAAATGAACAATTCTATTACAAATTAAGATGCAAACACGATTCAGTTTCAAAGTGTCGCTGAAGAAACGACAGGCCTACGATGCCACGAAAGGCCTACAGGATTTTTTAACTGGCGTTCTTGTAGCCGGCCTCCATCTTTAAATTATACCATGTCACGGTTTTTTTGTAAGTATGGTTCTGGTTTCAGATTTTATATTAAAAGAAAACTGCGTCATGATTGAATATCACGAGCCGGCCGGCCACTAAAACTCCAGTCAGACACTTTTTACGGCGTTTTTTCGAATATTGAAATATATACGCGTATATGGCTCTATTTTCATAATTTGCATAATAAAAATCTTAGACAAATTTTGGGCATTTATCTTACATTATTACGCAAATCACAGGCATTAATATTATATTACTTCGCAAATATTAGGCATTAATATTATATTACTACGCAAATGTTTGGCATTAATATAATATTATCACGCAAATCTTATATAGGCATTAATATTATATTACTACGCAAATCTTAGGCAATAATATTATATTATTACGCAAATCTTAGGCGTAGGTATTAAAAAATGAATTAATGGAAATGAAAGGCGACACGTAGGAAGCCTCCCCACCTGCCGCGTAAAGGCCATGTTAACGCTGAAGCCGTCGCCCGCACCAGCGCCCTGGTCCTTAAGGACGTCCTCCGCCTCCTGCAGCGTCTGGGCGGCCAGCAGCGCCCGCGTCAGGAAGTACGGAGCTGAGGGTTTTAGGATAATTGCTGTAGGATTGAAACTTAAAATTATTTCTAGCCGAATATATTAGTTTTATATATGTTTATTTAATAAGGTACATTAAAAATAATTTTCAGGGATTCAATAATTACTAGAGTGATAACGAGCAATTCCTTTACAATGACTTTGTTGCTGAATTTGTTTATATTATTATAATTAATTCGTTCATATATTAAAACCAGTGCGGAAGACACTGTGCGGAGGACGCATAATGGATATTGGTGCAAATCACTTAATTGGCCGAAAAAATTGGCACGTTACCACACATTATAGCACAACTAATGTTACTTGGAAATTAAAACGCGCAATTGTGCAACACAACGCTTACGTGTACAACAAAACCCAATCAAGTGCAACCCAGCACATACACACGCAACAAAACATACAGAACACAAAACAGCACAGCATATGCATACACACATGTCTAGCACATCACACATGTGCAGCGCAACACACTCACGTGTCTTGGCCACGTGCAGCACAACACACTCACGTGTCTTGGCCACGTGCAGCACAACACACTCACGTGTCTTGGCCATGTGCAGCTTTGGCCACGTGTAACACAACACACTCACGTGTCTTGGCCACGTGTAACACAACACACTCACGTGTCTTGGCCACGTGTAACACAACACACTCACGGGTCTTGGCCACATGTAACGCAACACACACAACACAACACACTCACGTGTCTTGGCCACGTGCACGTGTGTGGGGAAGAGCACGTTCACAGAGAACACTAAGCCGTGTTGGTTGCAGCTCATGCAGAAGCCTGGCAAGTAGCCCGCGTAGCACAGCGACGTGAAGCGTTCGCTCCTCGCCTTCTTTTCAGCCTTAACGCGATTTTTTTAAACACATATTATTTCAAGTTTTAAGTTTAGAATTCCATTTAAAATCATTGGTGAGAATCAAAAATTTTGTTCTTGATATGATACTTGTCTCAAGGAAAATTTCAGAAACATTTAAAAAAGGCTATAACTCAATTTTTTTGGGGTTCTTCGCTTTTAAATTTTCAACTTAGCAAAAATAATAAAACTATTAGAATAGTATATATATATATAACTATTTTGAGAGAGTACTAATAGATACAATTTTTGGTGTTTACTGAACTAGTTTTCTGAGCCATGAAACAATATTTTAGAAGATGCTATCATGCTGTGCAATCGTAGAAAACCATATAATATGAGCTATTTTTAAAGGGAACTACACATATTTAGGCATAATTTGGTATAAGTTCTTATTTAATGCAATTTCGGTTAAAGCCACTGATGAAGAGCCGCAATTCTCAACAATTTATTGTTTTTTTTTCGTTCGCTTGCATTAGACATTTAATATTTAACAGTTCGAAGATGTAAGGTTTACAATGGACATTTAAATTTGGTGACATGATCCTGGAACTAAATATGAATGGTTATTCATAAACTAAAATGAAGGTTTTAATTTATTTAATATAATTACAGCGCTTTAATTGAGTTTTTGAAATGTTGTTGACGGATCCAGAAGCATTGAGTTTATGGATACAACTCAAAATTAATTTTGCTTTTAAAATAATTTAATTGTTTGAAGAATCCATGGGTTTCAAAATAATTAACTGAAGACCGTCTTAGATAATGAGGGCTTCAGCTGTCGCCAGCCTTGCAGCGTCGGGACACCGCTTACGAGGCTGGTCCCCGAAAAGCTTTACGATAATAGCTGATGATTGGAAATTCAACAGGAAATATATATACTGTTTTTGTTATTGTTGCTCGTTATCTTTAGTCTACTGGCACTAGATATGCTGTTTCTGTTACTGTTACTCGTTGTCTTTAGTCTACTGGCACTAGATATATACTGTTTTTGTTACTGTTACTTGTTGTCTTCAGTCTACTGGCACTAGATATACTGTTTTTGTTACTGTTACTCTTTGTATTAGTCTACTGGCGCTAGATATGCTTTTTTGTTACTGTTACTCCCTGCATTGCCACCTGACACTAGATATATGTGACTAAACCTGAGCCCACAAATGAGGTTTAACAGTTTTATGACGTTGGAAAGTTTGAGTTAGCACCTGTCCAGGCGACGTTGTTTGGTCTTCAGTGATGTGTGCACTGACGATGTAGATGTGATTCATCACTTCGTTGAGCGCGTCCTCGGTGTGGCCCAGCAGCGGCTAAATAATTTTCAACATGTCATTAATACTATACTGACATTCTACTACAATACACATTCAACTACAACACGTAATTGTTTAATTTTAACACGTAGGCAACAATTATACTCGTTCAACTGCACACAAACATTCAACTGCACCACACATTCAACTGCAACACAGATTCAACTGGTACACAGGTACAACTGAAACACACATTCAAATTACTCCATTCCACCCGTACCCGCCCCCCGTTCTACCCGCCCCGGGTAGTTGCTGCAGACGGTGGAGCAGCCGTGGGGCGGCTTGCTGCTGGTCTGCGTAGGGGCGCCGCCCCCCAACATCTGCCGCCCCACGTGCAGCAGCATCAGCTGTTCACCATCACAGCATCAACAAATAACATTAATTTTATTCGTGTATCCTTGTTCCCTGTTCACCTGAACATTTTTAAATTAAATGAAATACAAATAAACATTACTAGTCTTGGTTAAGATTCATTTATCTTGGTTACTTTCCGTTAGCTTGGCGTTATTAAATTATTTTCACATCAAGGTATTGTTATGCATCACGATCTGGAAGCATTTACACGAAAAAATGTGTCGTCATGCTATTTCAAGCAATATCATGCAATAATATGCATTGTCATGAACAATCATACTGTTTTATGCACAAACATGCAGTACGTTATCTCTCATCAGCATGCATCATTATCATGCACCATCATGCACCTTTGTCCCCCATCATGCAAAAACATGCACTATCATGAACTAACATATGCACTAATGTACTAACATGCATTATCATGAGCTAATATGTGCTATAATGTACTAACAAGTACTATCTTGCGCTAACGTGCACTAACATTCACTATCATGCACCAAAATGTACTAGCATAAACTAACACGTGCTATAATGTACTAACATGCACTATCATGCACTAACGTGCATTACCTTGCACTAACATGCACTATCATGCACCATCATGCACCACTGTCCACCTTCATGCACTAACATGCACCATCACGCACCACTGTCCACCTTCATGCACTAAAATGCACCATCATGCACCACTGTCCACCTTCATGCACCATCATGCACCACTATCCATCTTCATGCACTGTCATGCACCATCATGCACCACTGTCCACCTTCATACACTAACATGCACCATCATGCATCACTGTCCACCTTCATACACTAACATGCACCATCATGCACCACTGTCCACCTTCATGTACTATCATGCACCATCATGCACCACTGCCCACCTTCATGCACTATCATGCTCCATCATGCACCACTGTCCACCTTCATGCACTATCATGCACCACTGTCCACCTTCATGCACTATCATGCTCCATCATGCACCACTGTCCACCTTCATGCACCATCATGTACCACTGTCCACCTTCATGCACTATCATGCTCCATCATGCACCACTGTCCACCTCCATGCACCATCATGTACCACTGTCCACCTTCATGCACTATCATGCTCCATCATGCACCACTGTCCACCTTCATGCACTATCATGCACCACTGTCCACCTTCATGCACTATCATGCACAACTGTCCACCTTCATGCACTATCATGCTCCATCATGCACCACTGTCCACCTCCATGCACCATCATGCACCACTGTCCACCTTCATGCACTATCATGCACCATCATGCACCACTGTCCACCTTCATGCACTAACATGTAGGAATGGCACCCTTGCCCCCGCAGCCGTGCCCTCGAGCTCCCTGAGGTAGTGAGGGTAGGTGCCCCTCAGTAGGCCCAGCGTGGCGTCGTAGGCCTGTCGCCCCCGCTGGGTGGTGTAGGCGGGCAGAAGCTCTTGGTGCAGGAACGTGAAGTTCTTCAGGAAGTCTTCGATGAGGCCGCGGAATGTACGGCCCTGTGGCGTCGGTCCATTATTATTTAAAAATTAATTTTTGTGTATATTTACGCGGTATATACTTCTTATAAATGTATGCTTACGTAGTGTGTGTTTCTTTTGTTATTATAGTGTATGTTTTTACGTACTGTATATTTAATTTCTGAAGTATAGAAGTATATGTTTATGAGAATGATTTCTTTCTCTCAGGTTACCAGTGAAATATCCAGGTTTGTGCTTCAAATCTATGTAAAAGTTCATTATAATCAGATTGATCATGCAAGTTTGTTGTAAGAAAATACAATAATGTTGAACTCGTGCAATATTCTGCAATACCTACTTATTTTACTCTCATTCACCAGTACAGTTTACAAAGAAAAATTGATGAGTGTATTAATTTAGTTCGATTTACCCTGATCATCAGTTAGTGAAATCAACCAAGTTTAGCTATTTAATTGGAAGTAAATAGTGGATTTAGGTTTGTAATTTATATCAACTATAATTTTCATTTTAGTTCAGATCGCCCGTGTAGATTTACTGTTGACGTTGGCGTTGTTAAGCTCATTTTCCACCAACAATGTAATAAATCTCTTATGATAATCACCATCACTCAAGGGTCGTACTATCAAAAAAAGGTATGAGTTTTCGTAACTCTGGCAGCCAATCACTGAAGTCATTTCAAGCTAAACTCTCCAGTGACATACGCAAAATCGGCCGCTACTCTCACTTAAGCCGCTACATGAACTTAATTAGGCCGCTACGCCTACTTAGGCAGCTACAGGGTGACACAAAAAAAACAGAGCTCATAAAAAGTTGAATAATTTCCACAATTACAAAGAGTTTTTGTGGTATAGAATTGAGATTTTGCAGATGTTGGCTACATAGGTTGTACATAATTCCATAGAATTTTTGTTTCAAACTGAATAAAATTTCAGGAGTTATAAGACTTTTAGTGAGCTCTGTTTTTTTTGTGTCACCCTGTACTTTCACTTGGGCCGCCACGTGTACTTAGGCCGCTAGGTGCACGATGGCCTCTACGTATACTTTGGCCGCTGCGCGCAACTAAGCGAGTTTTGAAAGTACGGCCCCTGATAATTTAACATAATTCATATGCGTTATAAACACTTACGATGTCGTATCCCACGTCGTAATGAGAACCTCGCGTGTACAGAACCGGGATCGCCTCCCGTCTGCCTAAACTCTGCTCAGAACTAGACATCTGCAGGAGGCAACCTCGAACAATGATTAGGATGATTGTAAGTAACGAAGTGACTGCAAATGATTAAGATAACCATTAGTACTGATATGACTGTTAATTGTTTTAAATGATCGTAAGCTCTGAGGTGCATATAAATGACTCAAATGATTGTTAGTAGTGAGGTAAGTGAAAATGATTCTGAAGCTTGGAAGAACTGATGAGATCGTAGCTTCAACTCATATGAATAAAAAAATATAACTCAGTACTCACTGCAGTGAGTGACAGAGAGCGCATTTTCTTGTTGACGAAAACGTGAAGTCACGGACGGACAGACGGACGGACATGGCGAGCACAATAGTGCATTTTTTTTCCATAAATGAGAAAATGCGCAAAAAATCAGTTGAAGGACTGGAGACAAAGGCAGCACATGTAGAAATGCAGCTCATGTGCATCTGTTGAAAGTTAAAGAAAGAATTCTTAAGCTGTTGCAGCGTTGCGATGAAAAGTCTACCTGTCTTCTCAGGCCGGGAAAATATTGAAAATTGTGCCATATGATATCAAAGTTTACGTATATTAGCTGGGTTACTGATGTGTTAATCATACCTCTATTAGCAACTAATGTTTTAATCATACCCTCAGAGTGTTCAACTAACGATAAGTTTGTTTTAGTTACTCCCGTGCCGATTATCAATCAACTAGAATAGGTGATTGTCAGATATCTAATATAAATCAACATTTTAGGACGTTGATAGCTTACCAGCTATCACTCCATAGTTCGCCTCTATGGATCTAATTACTATATGGTGCAATTATTATTCTTCATTTGATTTCATTTTTAGACAAACGCAAGCCTGACGAAAATCCCTGAAAGTAATTTTGAAGAAACTCTAATTATATGATTCTATTTAGCGGTAACTCTTCATCTAATGTAATTTCGTGGTGATAAAAAGCCATCAATCTCTACCTACTATATCCTTACATGACAAATTAATTCATGATTTATCAACTCAATATCAGTTTCCTTATTAATACTTCACTTCCTTGTCAAACTATATATCTTGAAGATATCATCTACTTTAGAATCTATTTTGAAACATTATTGCCCGTAACATTATACATGTAGATAAGCCTGGCGCTAACTCCTTGTAGATACCATCTACTCAATTAATAACCATACGACAGTAACTCATCACACAGTAACATTCTAGCCTTTTAGGACACCTACAAGCCAAGCATGCATCTTCAAGGCAAACAGTAGCAGGATAATTATTTTTAATTTTATTGCAACAGCGTACGTAACACGTAATGTTATGTAAGACCTATTTTATGTAACATCTTTGTTAAAAAAATACCTATTCTTATGTAACACATATTTTATGTTACATCTTTTTATGTAACACTAGTTCTTATCTAGCACATATTATTTGCGACATCTTTTTGCATATCACGTATTTTTATGTAACATTTTTTCATCAAATTTCAGATTTTAAGCAAGACCCATGCTTATGTAAGAGCTAATTTATTTAAATAAGCCCCATCACTGGCACCAAGACTGTGAGCAGCACCAGGCGTGCTGAGGTCTGCCCTGAGCCGCTGTGTGCGCTGCCCAGCAGTGCTGGAGCGCTCCGCTATATGGCTTCCCAGAGAGGATTATTGCGACAGAATATTATTATAAATTTTATTTCAAAAGATTCAAAAGTCGAACATTCCAAATAACACTAAATTTTGTAGAAGGATTAGCTGCATGAACTGCTGAACAATAAAACTGAAACCAAAATATTATTTTTGTTTAGATAATTTAAATTGCTGAAGGGAAGTAGAAAGAAATTTAGAAAGGGGACGGCATTGAATGTAAAGGAAAATAATTCCGAATTAAAGACTGTTGACGACTCGACGTGATACAAAATATAAAGAATAAATGTAATACATGAATTATATGAGAAAATGATCTAAGATAAAGACTGCATTGATAAGAAATTAAGGCAGCGCTGAGTTTATATTATTGGAAGTTAGATTTTTCTGACATATAACATAACATAACATAATGAAGTCGGCGCTGTAGAGTAGGCCTGATGTGGCCTGTCGCCGATTCTTTTTTTCCTTTTCGTGCCTTGTTCACAGAAGATCTAAAATCGTGTCATTTGACCGGATCTTTTCATGACTGACGATAGTTTGAAGTAGCTACTAGACTTCTACCGGGTTCGATATGGTGCTAGGCATTTCAAATCTGAACATATATTTTTCCATGGCTTTATCTAGTCTGTTCTTGAACGCGTTCATACTTGGAGCACCAACGATGTCATCGGGGGGGCTGTTCCACATGTCGGTGATTCGAAGCGAGAAGAAATTTTGTGGCGTGGAGAAGTTGCAGCGCAGTTTTTTTAGCTTATAGCCGTGGCCCCTGGTTTTGGTTCTTGTTTCAAATTCTAGCAATCCTTCGGGGCCCTTGTATAAACCACGAGTATATTTGTATCCTTCAATGAGGGGTCCACGCAGACGTCGATAACTGAGGCTTGGAAGCTTCATAATCTTTCATCTTTCCTCATAGGACTTGCATTTCAAGCCCGGAATTATCCTTGTTGCACGTCTCTGAACATTCTCTTTTAAATTTTTGTCCTTTTCAAATCTCGGTTCAAATATCGGTAATATCGTAAATTAATAATAACAAAATTCTCTTTTCATGTTGTTTAAGCCCCTGAGGGAAAGTATGTACAAAATTATAGTATTAGAAATTTTACCAATTCATGTTCCATTTAATTAAAATTGTATTCCGTTTTACTGTAACGGAGACCTTAAAGATTAAGTTAGATTAAGTATCGATTTCGAGAGAAATTTTGAAGCATTAAGGGCTGAACTTTTGACTGGCTTATGTGATACGGAGGTGACTCATATGGTGTTCTAGGCTACTGTATTGCCCGCAGTGACTAGAGTGCAATTCGCTTCCTATCATCTTTTTGATTTAATGCATGCTATGGGCCCTTTATCATGATTGATGCATGCCACGTTACTATTTGGTTTGACCCAACTTTAAGTCGTCTCTGACGCATTAATTAAACTTGGCAGTATTGCCGGCTTTCGAGCCTATTAACTTTACGCCTTGTGGCGCTTAACCCTATTAATTTAATCACGTTGGGTCTACCAAGTCATTTATTAACATACTAACCATTGCACTCAATTGCACTTGCAAACACCTATGTACCTCTAAACGGCTTTCAAGCCACTTCTAAATTTACCCCAGCGGTAATAAATTAGAAGGTTAGTCGCGAAATATTTATTCTTAACTTTGCATAATTTGCTCAATATATCTTGATCCTCATAATGATAAATTGCATACGATCTGTCTCTTATACACATCTAGATGTGTATAAGAGACAGGTCTTGAACACGTTTCTTGTTTAGTATAGATGTCATGTACACGTTTCTTGTTTATTATAGATGTCATGAACACGTTTCTTGTTTAATATAGATGTCATGAATATATGTCTTGTCTATTATAGATGTCATAAATACGTTTTTTGATTATTCTAGATGTCATGAACACGGTTCTTGTTTATTATATATGTTTTGAACACGTTTCTTGTTTAATATGGATGACATGAACACATGTCCTGTCTATTATAGATGTCAAGAACACGCTTCATGTTTATTATAGATGTCATATACTCATGTCCTGTCTATTATAGATGCCATGAACACGGTTCTTGTTTATTATTGATGTCATGGACACGTTTCGTGACAATTATAGATGTCGTGAACATGTTTGGAGTCTATTATAGATGGTATGAACACGTTTCATTAATACTGAAGATGTTATGAACGCGTCTACAGTCTTTATACGTGTCATGAACACGTTTCTAGTCTATTACATATGTCATGAAGATGTTTTGTCTATTATAGATGTAATGAACACGTGTCCTGTCTATTATAGATGCCATGAACACTTTTCGTGTCTATTATAGAAGTCATTAAAACGTTTCCTGTCTAGATATTTTAAGATATTTTGATTGAATAAATAATGTAATGTATAGTCATGACTGAAGATTTCAAGCTGCATCATCTGTAAAGATATCGTGGAAACCAAAGTGTGAGAAAAGCAACAGGTGCTTTCATTTCTGCGCCGAATGCACAGAGAAGGGCCGTTGATTAAGTTTGTTCTGATTGATCAGTAAAGATCACTAATCTAATTGATCAGTAAAGATTCAGTGGGCCCATATAAACTTGTAAACTATATTACAAAGCGGATATGCTTTTTGCTTTTAACTGACAATTAAAGTTGTATGAGAAACGCAATTAAAAGTAATCTTGCCTCAAACAATAATAGAACTATCAAATTTAATGATTCAATAAAATTCAATAAAACAAATCATTTAATAAAACAAATCATCTTGTAAATCATATTGGTTTCAAAATTTAATAAAAACGCACTTATTTAAAGCCAAATGGGAGAGGTCAAAAGATATTTTTAACTTGCATCGACCATTTCTTTATAAAATAAATATAATTCTTCTTTATACTCCCTACTGTAATGTGCAAAATAATGTAGCAGCCTCGTGTTTTTAAGTCTTCAAAATTCTGCTACCTCGGCTTACAATTTCGAAACTCCCGAGTTTATTTACTTTGCAATAGAACCAATTTGAGGGCCCAAATCACCTTTTTGGAAGCGAGTTTTATTTTACGTCACAGGTGCATCACAAATGAGACAATTTGCATTCCATAAATCTTTAATGGAAGCTCGCAGAGGATTTTATTGGTCGCATGTAAAGCAGCGCCTGTTCTGCATAAGAGGCTTCAGAGCTCCGGCGGTCATTTTTCCTCGGCCGTATGTTAAATAAATTAGGGATAAATATTTAATATAAATGCGAGGTTTAATTAAGAGGCTCGCCCCCAAAATGAATGTGCCAAATAGTCCGAATAATGACCCACTTTCTTTTATCCAGGGCATTAGCAAAAAGGCCGACGTAGCTCTGATACGGGCAAAACTGTGTCAGGATTACCAACACAGTGAAAAATGCCTCGCTATTTGGACAAGATCCCCGTCATTTCCCTGAGTGATCCCACAGTGAGGAACGAAGCTCAGCCTGTGACCACTCCAAATAAAATGTATAAAAAAAATTTTTAAAGACCACGTTTTTCATGTGGACTCAAAAGTAGAAAATAATTTTTCGGCAGCTGCTGATCTCTGTTTGCTTTCATTCTCTTGGTCTTTTGTATTTCAGTTAAAATATTTTACAACATCTAAAACGAAAAACGTGGGGCGCATGAAACACGTTGTTGCGAGCCAATTTACTTGACTTGATGTACGTATCGATGATACGATGCGTATCATCGATATACGCAGTCTAAACACGAATATCCTCTCGAGGATGACGTGCATTAAAGGTTCCAACCCCTCTGCTTGTGAGTTCCTTTAGAGTTTATACGCCTGGAAACGTGCAACAAATTATTATTATTGTATTGTTATCGGGAGCGGAGCTTCCCTAAAAGTTTCAGAGCGCTAGCTAATGGGAAAGTTGGTGAAATATCGATTGCAAGATTTGATCATCACAGACACGAAAGCGAGCTAAGAAAAACGTGGTAATAAAAAACAAGCCTTTGGAGTGTTGGCTTTGAAGCGTTCTATTCTTTAAGCCATTGTTGCTCGAAGGTTTCTTTAATATTATTTATTCATTTATTAATTAATATGTATCACCGAGAGAGTTTGCAGTATTTATTAGGGGTATTGCTTAAGTTAAGCTATTATTATTCTTGATACTAAAATCAAAATTAAAAATTACTAGCGTCTAAAAAGATTCATGTCTCAAGCCGTATTGAAATAAGTTCTTCGTTTCTGTTCCAGTGCGATGGATCAACTGACGTCTGTTCTAGCTGTTAGTTTAATAAATATAGTCTTTTGTTTTTAAATTTTACATTAATGTCTCACTTTCAATGATTATATAAGAATATTCAACTTTCAACAAAGCAGGGGGAAAAAATCCTGATCAACATCCGCATAACTTATGCAACTGACAATACAAACAATTCAATCTCTTTACATAGATATTGAAAAGACTTATAGGACAGTGCATGCAAACACGAGCATCAAAAGAAATAATGCAACAGGAATCACCGATCATGTGCTTGGCTATCATTCACCATGCAATGTATAATTCAGGTGATTATATCGATGAATAATACGTCCACGTGCGTTTTAAGCATGCCAAGGTTTGCATTATTGCCTTGTAATTTATTTATAATAACAACTACATGTTTAAAGCACTTAGTATTTCGTTGAGAAAACATAATACGTACTAAGGTTACTGGATGAGTGTAGTAAAAAAAGACTCAAAATTGCATATTAAAAATACACATTTATGCAGCGCTCTGTTTCATAGGTGTTCGCTGGCTGCTGAATTAATTGTCACTTCATTTCAATTACGCTAAGATATCAAGACGCATGTTCGCACGTTTTATTTGTCAACTGAACTATTAGCAGTTTCGTTGTTCACTACGCTAAGAACCAAAAAACGTGTTTACTCAACTAAAAGTTTGATTAGTTCACTCTTTATTGCGATAACATATAAAAAAATATTCTTCGTCGACCGAATTATATCCTTGTTCATTTATTATTACTCTCAGAAACCATTAACATCTTCGATTTTTTTCTCTTTCAACAAGTTATAGGTTAGTTCACTCGTTATAAATGTTATAATTTTCAACGTTAATGTAAATTCCTTCCAGCCTATTGTCTATACCTTGCATTTTCCTCCTCCATGTTTCTCCTTCCACCATATCTGCTTCATGATGAAGAGACGCCCAGTCTCCTGCAGGTGCAGGATGGCCACGTCTAGCGCGTCCTTGTGTGGGGAACCTTGGTCCGGTACAACCAACATCACATTCAATAATCTATCACGTCAATCGATAGAAAGTCTCTATCGGCAGGAATTAATATATGAAGGACATATATCAGCAGAAGATCGTTATCGGAAGGAATTAATATAAAAAGGACACGTATCAACAGAAGATCTTTATCGGGAGGATGTAAAATAAAACTGGTGCAAATAAAATGATTAAAGTCGTTTAGTGTCATTTCGAGGCACTTGATAAACGCGTATTGATGAGAAGGGCTTTTGAATGTAAAAAGTGATTTTTTTCTTAATTAAGATTGAATGGTTCATGTGTATGTGTATAAAAATCTTATGTTCAATTAAGTTCCTCGCACCTGACCACTTACAGTATCTCGCCACTCATATCGTCTAGAGAATGCTTCACAATGTAACAAAGTAGATATCAGATCAGGAGGCAATAGATCGGTTAGGAGATTTAATAATAATGTTCATTCGGTCTACAGGGTCCGCCATATTTATTGCAACGGATGTTTGCTATATAAAAATAAATTGGTTTCTAATAGGAGACTTTTCTTTTATAATGAAGCTTAATATCATCTATTAATTCATCTATTTTATATTGCAGAAGTCTAAGGTGTCTAAATTTACTATTACTTATGGCAGTAGATAGAAATGCAATTGTAACCCTTTATGAAAAGGGCGAGAGTAATTCAGTCATTGTGAAAAAGCACCAAATTCGTCGTGAAACTGTGTGAAAGGTGGCAAAAAAATTCAAGGAAACTGGTGAAACATGCATTCGACCTGGTCAAGGAAGGAAACGAAGTGTCCGAACAAAACAATTGGTCAAAAACACGAGGGAGAAGTTGAGGAGAAACCCTCGTCGCTCAGCTGCAAAGTTGGCTGCAGAAGCAGGAGTCAGTCAGACATCAATGCGTAGAGTCCTCAAAGATGACCTCAAAACCTCCCCTTACAAGATGCTAACAAGGCATGAACTAACAGACCGTCACGAACGAATGAGGCTCGAAAGATGCCACCACATTCTGGATCTCATTGAGGATGGCACGCTGCCCAACTTGGTGTTCAGTGACGAGAAAAAATTTGACATTGAACAAAGCGTTAACCGTCAAAATGACAGAGTTTGAAGTCGGGATGGATCTGTGGCAACCAGAACAGCAACAAGACGTCAAAATCCAATGTTCGTGATGGTTTGGGCCGCGGTAACCGCCGCATGGAGGTCCCCACTCGTTTTTGTCCCCTCAGGAGTGAAATTGAACAGTCAGCGCTACATTTCGGACATTTTGGAAGCTGTGTAACATGTTACCTTGGGCCCCTAAACACTTCAATGGTTCACCATGGAGTTTTCAACAAGACTCTGCCTCATCACATGGCTCAAACATGACCCAAAACTGGATTCAGGATCACATTCCAGCGTTCATTAGCAAAAATGAATGGCCCTCAAGAAGCCCCGGGTAACACAAACTTAAAGTTCGCTTAGGGACAAACACCCAAGGCCATGCTGGCAGCACCACCTTTTTGACGGCCACCAAGCGCCGTCCACAGCGACACTAAGAAATCAACTGAGCTTGCCGAGGTTCGAACCCCCGACTAGCTCCTCTTATTTCGGTGCCGCCAGCACTGCGCATACAGTGGCTCTAACCACTGCGGTGATATTTTATTAATAAGTAACTTTTTAATCATCATGAAGACTTAACGAGATGCTAAAAGTACAGGACGCAAATTTTTCACTATAAACAATAATTTTTCATCAATTTGAACTCATTGCTTTCTATTGAAATTAGATTGAATTTTAATAGAAAGCAATGAGTAATTTTTACATTTGTTAAGGATTTAATGAATAGGGTTCATTACTTTTCGCGATCAAAATTGAAAAATATATATATATGTTATAAAATATTTGCCATTAAAGGACAGTACGAATATTTACATTCAGATATTGACATACCATTTGAAGAAATCTTCCGTGCACAGATCCGAGATCCCGTACTACACATGCAAATATACACCACACATGTCATGCTACCACGTCGCAAGCGAAACTTGTGTGAACACTGTTGTCAGTACAAAACATGTCATGATATCATGCACACTGAAAGCATGCATGCCATCGCTAGTTGCTACTTGCTAATATAACACATGCCATGCTATCATGCACACTACAAGCATGCATGCCATCACTAGTTGCTACTTGCTAGTACAACACATGCCATGCTATCATGCACACTACAAGCATGCATGCCATCACTAGTTGCTAGTACAGTGACGCACCTTAGAGCACTTCCCTTGCCCTTTCTTCCACCACTTCCTCTTGAGGACCTGGATGGTCGAGCTCTCGTGGAGAGACAGTACGGCGTCACTGATGACGCTGGTGTAGGGGGACCCTGTGTAGTGCCAGTGTTATGATCATCACACACACACACCACACCCTTTGTATATACAACGGTAATGGTGAAGAGGGAGTCTCTGTAGTGCCAGTCTTATGATCATCACACACACACACCACACCCTTTGTATACAACGGTAATGGTGTAGGGGGAGCCTGTGTAGTGCCAGTGTTATGATCTTCACACACATACCACACACTTTGTATACAACGGTAATGGTGTAGGGGGAGCCTGTGTAGTGCCAGTGTTATGATCATCACACACAAAGCTCTACCGCGGTACATGACGGCACTGCCAGGCATTGCACTCATTATTGATGAAATACGAGGCGTGTTCTTAAAGTAAGTACCACACCGTTTTGATATAAGAAAAACAAGAAATAAAATTTTCAACATATAATTTAGTCACTCGAAAGGTCATAATTTACAATTCTACATAATTCCTATTAATAAATAGTAATTTATCAAATCTTGGGCTCAGCTTTTTATATGCCATCGTCGGAAAAGCTTGCCGCCTGATCAGACAACGATTGTTTCACAGTCATTTTCACTCCGTCAATCATTGCCATGGCGCTGCTTGTATTTTGGTTTAACGTTGGCTACCCATGCACGTTCCATCGCCTGAGACAATATGACTTGGAAAGTCTCCTCCCCCCGTTAATGTATCGCTCGAGAAAACTCAATGCACCGCCAAGCTTTCGGTCTTGTGCTCATCAGTCAAAATTTGGGGCACCCAGTACAGTTTCCGGTAATTTATACTTTCGGACACAATTATTTAGACAGAAGGAAAAATTTTCAGTTAAGGACGAAATAAATAGTGCATCATCTGTTCTCTTTCACTTTACAGTCCATTTTTCCAATCAGATCATCAGTAATGACTGACGGTCTCCCACTTCGTTCCTCACCATGCATGCATGTTTGTTCAGCCATCTTCACATGCTCTAAACTATTTCCGCACTATCCCATCACTCATAATGTTTTCACCAAACACTTCACTGATTAATAATTAAGCGATGAATGTCAACAGATTTAAAGCCTTGAGCACATACCGTACTGCAGAACGTACTTAGCAGTCGGTGGGATTCTCAATAGGTGAAGGGATTTTAAAATCCCATAAGCAAATGCAGACTTGATGGGATGGCTCCGTACTGGCGTCTGTGTCTTCCCAACACATGTACAGAAGCTACTCGGCGCAAATGCGCTAAACGGCGGCCGTATCACTGCGGCGGCCTAATTTTAAAATGGTGCTTACTCTATAACACGCCTCGTATTAAATCATATTAGTTAGTTTTCACTATTCAATTAACCACACTCATGTAGGTGAGTTTAAACTTCAATGAGTAAACGCGACAATTGACAACTCTATGATAAATCAGTCAAGTTCCCACTATTAGATCAGTAACATTAAGTTTTCATATCAATGAAGATGAAGTTGTTCAATTGCGATGCTTTGGCTACAATTAATTAATTTATAAAAATAATATTCCCGTCCACATCATCAAATGCAGCTAATTTCAATTTAATTACGAAAAGAAGTAAAATTGCTAATAACCGTCAGAGGCAGGCTCTTAAGAAACAATGCCTGAATTATGAGGTATTAATTAAAGGCAGAAATCCGGATGTTTTTGCTATGATTGTCGACATAATGGTTGCTAACTAGAAAAATTATTTAAAATCTTGAATAGTTATAGGCGGTATTTTAATTTTTCTAAGACTAATTCATATAGTTAGTAAATCACTCCGGGGAGGGGGAATAAAACCACTCACTCATATGTATACAAATACGAGTAGCTGAGTTTAAGAACAATCGTAAATGGTTATATTAACCACCATGCCAGGGCTCACTCAGGTCCGTACCTGCGATAAGTCGCGCCGTATCATCGCAGGTCGGGTCTAATATATATCATGGTAGAGGCCTATAATATATATCATGGCAGATACATATTAGGCTCCGTTATATATATCATTGCAGATAGGGTCTAACTCTAACCTATGTTAATATTGCGTGACTTGAATATAAATTGTTATCAAAAATTCTTTTTATAAAGAACTTTTCTATGTCGTGTTGCATTAGGCTGGTTAAATTTGTTGGAGCGTGGACGAATGAATAGAGCAGCTGGATGCGTGATGATTGTGAGGAATGTATAATGGAGTGAATTGTGAGGCGATGTATTAGGAGGAATTATGATGCGCTCTTCTGTAAGTAATTATAAGGCTGTATGAGCAAATATGAGGCAGCGTGCGGCCGTGCATATTTGCTGCGGCCGTGCAGACAGCATGAGGCAGCATGAAGCAGCATGTGGTAGCCCTAACAAAATATATATGTGGGCCCGATTTCGAATCAGGTGCCACCTATAGGATTCGTGGAGCACGCAAATCAGCGTGCTCCACGACCGCTTCACCTATGACCGCTTCGGCTCAGGGTTTGAAGAACAGCCTCTAAGAAGCTTGCAAACGCGGTATGACTCAGCTCGGCCAACCCTTATCATACTCTCGGGTGACTATAAAGTCGGAGATGAGATTCTGACCAGAAGCTCATTTTAATCGAGTAGTCACGTAAACCCAGAATAACTGCGCCAAGTGTAGCGAATATTCTGCTGAAGCCTAAGCTGTCCCCAAATTTTGTTAGGAGTATGAGAAAGAATGAGGCAGCCTAATAACCTTCCTATCACCCACCAGGAGGCAGGGCGATGCCGTAGCTCTTGGAGTCGAGCAGGCCCCCCACCTGCACCAGGTCGCACTTCCGCTCCGTCACGTACTCGATGCTCGTCGACTCGCTCAGGAACGCGTACAGGCCGTTGTCGTCCTGTGGGGGCGGGAGTTGAGGGGTTGAGGGGATAAGTGAGGCACTAGAGTGGGGTAGGTTAGGGTGTGTGTATGCGGGGTTGGAGGGGGAGGGTAAGGGGTCAAGGGTGTGGAGGGGCAGTAAGAGTTGGGTGTGAGGGAGTGAGCGTGACAAGGGTGGGGAGCCGTGAAAGGAGGTATGAGGGGACAAATGTATTAACGGCATGAGGGTAGAGGGGGCAGAGGAGCAGTTTTTCCGGCAAATGCAATATTGTACTTATAAATAAAGAATTTTTCCTTCTCGCCGGTTTGCATTTTATTGATTGCAGTGTTTTGACCTTGTTTTAAATTATTTTAAATCCACCATATTCAGGATAGTGAAGAATTTGAGGAGTTGACAGTACCTGCACGCGCTGGTAGCCATCAGCGTTGGAGTCAACAAAAACGCCGGGAGTTGAGTTCATGTATTGCCACATGCGCTGGTAGGTCGGTAAGGTCGAGTCTCTGTTACAACAAAAAGTTCAACTATACAATACATTGAATAATGAACATCACTATTTATAAAATGCTACTTCATAAAAAACAAGGTAAGTTTTAGCACTTTAAAATTAATGGGTAAGATTTAAGAATTTATTATGAAATTGTGACTCCGCGCGATACTTTTACAGGGTCAAAACAAGCACAAACTTTCACGGGTGTAAAATTGACTAACAATCCAGCATTGTTTCATTTGATTAAGAAACAAAGGGAGACTACATCGTTTCATTTGTTAATGACGTAACGGATGGCATTGTTCCATATGATAATAAAGTAACTGAGTCTTTATAGTTTCATATAACAATAACATAACTGAGCCTACATTGTTCTACATGAGAGTTCCCCAACTGAGTCACCACTGTATCATCCGTATTATAATAACTCATCCCTAATTATATCAATTTATAGGAACATATGTAACTGAGTCGGCATAGTTTCTGACCTGAAGAAAGCCGCTGTAGACCCTGATCTATAAGCGCCATATTTGATCTTGGTTTGCTTGGAGAGGTCTTCAGCAGACTCTATGGGACTGTCCATCCGCTCGACCGTGAGAAACGCGGCCAAGTTAGCCGTGTATGATGAGATCATAATAAGGGTGAAGAACCACCACATCCCCGCCACCATTCTGGTGGACACCGCACTGTGGTGCGCACATAACCATTATTATGATGAAGGCAATTGACGCATAATTATAAATAATTGTGTCACATCAGTCGTGGTTGAGCCGTGTCTGACAAGGTGGATGTGCGTGCTGGGCGGGCTCACAACTGGCATTTTCACTATGGCGTGTAACTATATTTATGCATTTTAGGCTAAAGTGTTTCAGTAAAAACACTGAAATGAATTCAGTGAAAGAGAATGTGAATAAAGAGTCAAATCGAGTAAAAAGTGGTTCTCAGTTTACACGAAGAAGAGATTCTCAAGAGCAACAAGTCATGTGGACCAGACGGCTTCCATACTAGATTGCTCAAAGAATTAGCAACCGCCCTGGCCGGTCCTTTGACACTATTCTTTTATATAACCTTGAACGAAGCTAGGGATTTTGATCTTGGATCAAAGTCGGCCGATTCAAAAACTACCAACGGGCCGATTGGAAAGAAGCTCAAGTAACACCATTTTCCAAAAAGGCGACAAGAGGAGCCCCGGTAACTATCGCCCTGTCAGTCTGACAAGTGTTGTATGTAAGGTAATGGAATCTGTAGTGAGGGATAGGATTATCGATCACTTAACTGTCCACCATCTCCTATCAGACTGTCAACATGGTTATTTCAGGTAGATCCTGCACCACTGACCTCTTGTCTACGTTGACCGATTGGACTCGCCTGCTTTACGAAAGGGAGCCAGTGGATGCATTGTACCTCGACTTTGCCAAGAAATTTTACAGTGTTTCGCATGAGCGGCTGTTGCGTGAAATGAAGTCTTTGGGAATAGAGGGTAATTTACGCCAATGGATCAGTGATTTGAACGATTTCCTAGTAGGTTGACGATAACATGTCAGTATTAACGGAACCGTGTCAGACTGGGCATCAGTGCGCAGTGGCGTGCTTCAAGGAAGCTTTCTTGGGCCTCTTTTGTTCGTTACTGTCCAGCGTGTGCTATATGCATGCCAACAACGCAAAAATTGATAATACAGTTAAGGATGCGTAAAAAAAATTCAACTGGAAGATGATATTGATAGTTTAGTTCTTGGGCTGATCAGACGCTCTTATGAGTCCCTAGATGCAGAAGCAATGAACCTGTTGGTTTCGTTTTCGTGCGCCGAAACCTAGAGTTTTGAAGTGCCGTGTGGTCACCGAAACTTGAAAAGGACAAAAACTAAGTAGATAGTGTTCAAAGGCGTGCAACAAGGATAATTCTATGCTTGGAGGTGATGTTTTATGAAGAAAGATTATGAAGCTTCCAAAGCTCTCTATGGGGAGGTATACCCTCCAGAAAAACTTTTTGTTTATGGACGGATCACTCTGAAACTTGGTAAACTTATGTAAAACAGAATTCTAAGACATTTTTGTTCGTGTGATTTTTTCGGACAATTTGATAGAAAACGTGAAATTCATAGAAAACGTACAAAAAAGGGGGTACTGTAGAAATCTATCTCCTCCTAGGGTTTTAAAGCTACAGCGATGGGACATATACCATTCTATTTGTAAAGACCATACCAATGCAGTAACACGGCTCGATTTTTGATTTTTGCTTTAGTTTTTTTACAAGTATTTTTCCATTTTTTTTAATTTTTTCTCATTTCCCCCCCCCCTTTCCTCCCATTTTGAATCCAAACTATGCACAAATCTAAAAAAGGGCCGTGTTACTGCATAGGTATGGTCTTTCCGAATAGAATGGTATATGTTTCATCGCTGTAGCTTCAAAACTCTAGGAGGAGATAGGTTTTCCGTGACAAAAAGTTGAACTTTTCAGGACGGCGCGACAAAGTCCCACACGCCTTGAATTAGTCACTAAATGTAGCATAGCTACCAAACTACAGGCTTCTGTAGCCTAATTCCACTCAAGAATGCTAGGGGCGACTTGCAGAACACCACTCCGCACAAAGCGAAGAGGGTGACTGCAGCTTGATGTTATTGTATGATGTATTGTATTGATGTTAATCACCCAGGGTGACTGGGTGATTTGTTATTTTTGGATTATGATTATTGAATGACATACATCATTATTCATGAATTGAATAAGAACTTAGGAATAAACTAGATCATATTCATGATGATGCTACACAGTCAAGACAGTAGTGCTTCTTATGTGAAGGAACATCATCACAGCGCTGCCATGGTGCCGTATTATCAAAAATAGTTTTTATAAGCGAAGAGGGTGACTGGGAGTTTATATAATAAATTTGATAGAAAACGTGAAATTCATAGAAAACGGACAAAAAAGGGGGTACTGTAGAAATCTATCTCCTCCTAGGGTTTTGAAGCTACAGCGATGAGACATATACCATTCTATTCGTGAAGGGGGGCCGTGTTACTGCATAAAGGGCCGTGTTACTGCATAGGTATGGTCTTTACGAATAGAATGGTATATGTCTCATCGCTGTAGCTTCAAAACTCTAGGAGGAGATAGGCTTCAAAACTCTATCCTCTAGGAGGATAGGTCTCACGTTGGGAGAAGTACCAGTTATGTTGGGAAGTACCAGTTATGTTGGGAAGTGTCAGATGGTTATCTTGTGGAAGATGACATTTATGATATCAGATGTTCACAAGCATTTACCTACGTCAATGCAGTAACTCAGCATTTTGCTTCTGCATCTGTTACTACACCAATATTTGTAGTCTCAGCGAGTGAATTACCTTGGGTCTATTTTGTGAAGGAACTCCACCCCCCGCCCCCCGTTAAAGCCCCGCTGTGTGCGTAAATATTGACGTACATGGATCGCAGGGTATCGTTGAAAAGCTCAGACTGTCAGCTTTAAGATGAGACAAAGCATGTAACTGCAGCACAACTCAAGTAGAAACTATATTCAAAGATTTCAGCAGCTAATTACTTTATATCTAATTAGTTAAAGCACTCGCTCACCCGCTTCCCTTTAAAGAGACGTCATGAACGTAAATATTGGCGTACAGCGATGGCAGTGGTACCATTGGAAAGAGCAGAATTTCAGCTTTAAGATGAGATTAAAACCCAGAAATGCCAAATCTGAAAATTTTAGGGTATACCTCCCCCTTATCGACATTTGCGTGGGGACTTCATTGAAGTATACAGGTATGCTCATTGTTTATACAAGGTCCCTGACGGATTACTAGAATTTGAAACAAGAACAAGAACATAACTGACACTTGGGAGTTGGGAAGTGTCAGTTATGTTGGGATGTACCAGTTATGTTGGGAAGTGCCAGTTGTGTTGGGAAGTACCAGATATGTTGAGAAGTACCAGTTATGTTGTGAAGTACCAGTTATGTTGGGATGTACCAGTTATGCTGGGATGTGCCAGTTACGTTGGGAAGTACCAGTTATGTTGGGAAGTGTCAGATGGTTATCTTGTGGAAGATGACATTTATGATATCAGATGTTCACAAGCATTTACCTACGTCAATGCAGTAACTCAGCATTTGATTATCTTCAGGTTCTCATGGTGATTACGAATTTCTTTTAATAGCTATTCATGGTCAAAACTGAAGGTGGAGATAATGTATATGTCTGAAAACTGTATGATATTACATTATTGCAAAATTTACTGTTATGCTGTTAATATTTGCGTTTGAAAAGGATCTAATTCACATTACTTTAGGACGAAATACATTGACTTACTCACGTCTCTGACCTGAGTGAATCCTGAGAAAAGCAATCTATCGTGTCACCTGCTGCTAAAAACGTTAAATACGTTCCAGTAAAATCAGTAAACGTTACAAATATAGGTTTAATTGTCAAGGATATCTTACTGCGGTAGGATGTCACAGCCTTGCTGCATAAGTGAACCAATAGCGAACCACATGCAGTTAACCATCGTAAACTGGTTCTCGAGGCTCTCAGGTTCCGGGTCACAAGGATGGGGGTTCTGCCACTCATACGGCGTGAACCTGGAACAAGAACCGCGTTAAAGTCAGTGATGCGAGTGGCAACAATCAGTTATATCGAATTTTTAAATCATTTAAATCACTTGTAAAGTTACATTTTTTCTGATCTTGTGGTAAAAACGTTCACTATTAGTAGGTGCAAGAAATTGTATAGGAGGATAAGCAGAAAGTCAGTTTTATTGATCGATCATTTATGGATATTTAATTTTTGCATAATAAATTTTTAATGCACCTGATAAATAATGAATCATTAAACTCTCTAGATTTTATTGAATGATTAACCGAATGCTGAACCTCCTGACAATTCAAATTAAACAATTTTGAATCAATTTAAAATAAATGAATATAAAAAAAACATATAAAAAAAGACGTTTTTCTGGTAGTTACAAAACTAAAAACAATGAAATAAAACAAATAAAAGAAACTTTTAAAAACCACGTTTTCGTAACGGACAAAAAAGAAACATTAACTTTTGCAGTGAGTTGTCCTAAATTTTATTCTTGACCTAAAATGAAGTCTAAAGTTTATTTTTTCATATCTTATGCTGAGAAAACACAAAAAACGTGGGGCGGGCACTGTGAAGATCTAAATATCTTATATTATGAGGAGCTACAGATTAAGTATTATGAATAGAACTTGGGTAATGAATGTGTCTTAAAGCCCACCCAACGTTTTTTTGTGTTTTCTCAGCATAAGATTTGAAAAAATAAACTTTATACTTTATTTTAGGTCAAGAATAAAATTTAGGACAGCTCACTGAAAAAGTTAATGTTTCTTTTTTGTCCGTTAAGAAAACGTGGTTTTTAAAAGTTTTTTTTATTTGTGTTATTTCATTGTTTTTAGTTTTGTAACACCAGAAAAAAAAAATTTTTAAAAATGTTTTTTACATTTATTTATTTTCTACTTTTTAGTTTAGCAATTTTAGCAATTCAAATCATTTGCCAGGGTTGGCAACTCTGGATGTTCGACAAAAAAACTAGATTCCCAACCGTGAATTTTTATTTTTTATTTTTTTATTTTTTTAAACTTATTAGTACTTCTGATGATCAAATCTCGAATTGTTAGGCAGCATAAGCATGCACGCCAAATTTCAAGTTGCTAGGATCTTCAGAAGTGCTATAAATTAAGGTTTGAGTTTTTGATGACAGACAGACAGACGGACACGAAGCGAAGAGAAGAAAAACGTGGTAGAAAAACTCGCCTGGCCAAGATGTAGAGTATCATGGATACGCCGACGTAGGCCGTGATCATATAAATCCAAACCTCCACCGACAGCGGCGACAGAAACGAGAACAAAGACGGGGCCATTTTCTGGGGCTTCTTGTATATAATTGAGATGCCGAGGTTCATGAATGGCATAGTAAAGTCTACGGCCTCCTCGCGCTCGTAGTTTATGGTCAGGTCTGTTATGGCCATGTCAGCTCTCTGGGCGAATAAGTAAAAAAACATTCATATATACGTATTGTTGGGCAGATGCTGTTCAAGTTACGTCGAAGATATACATACATATTTACATTTGTATTTCGTCTACAATGGTGAGGCTTTCAATTTCAAACATTGTTATTTGAATACATGTAATTGCCATTTTTTTGGTTGGACTAAAGTTGAACTAAAATGAACGGGAATTAAATACTCTAATATTCTTAAAATATTATAAATTCAGTCCGAATTAGTATAATATTAGTTATTTCTAGCAGCTTTCTGACCTGTAAGTCCAAGCACGTCTCTGACCTGAGTAAATTCTAAACACGTCTCTGACATGAATAAATTCCAAACACGTCTCTGACCTGAGTAAGTGCAAACGCGCCTCTGACCTGAGTAAGTCTAAACACGTCTCTGACCTAAGTAGGTCTAAACACGTCTCTGACCTGAGTAAGTAAACACGTCTCTGATCTTAGTAAGTCTTAACACGTCTCTGGTATGAGTAAGTCTAAACACGTCTCTGACCTGAGTAAGTAAGCACGTCTCTGATCAGAGTAAGTCTAAACGCGTCTCTTACCTGAGTAAGTGCAAACTCGTCTCTGACCTGAGTAAGTCTAAACACGTCTCTGACCTAAGTAGGTCCAAACACGTCTCTGACCTGAGTAAGTCTAAACACGTCTCTGACCTGAGTATGTCTAAACACGTCTCTGACCTGAGTATGTCTAAACACGTCTCTGACCTGAGTATGTCTAAACACGTCTCTGACCTGAGTATGTCTAAACACGTCTCTGACCTGAGTATGTCTAAACACGTCTCTCACCTTAGTAAGTAAACACGTCTCTGACCTGAGTAAGTCTAAACACGTCTCTGACCTGAGACAGCAGCTCTGCAATCATGCCGTTCCACTCGCCGGTCTCGACGTTCTTGGTGCCGTAGACGTTATCTTTGATTGGCACGAGCGTGTAATTGAAGCCGAGAAGGGCAGAGATCTCGTCGAGCAGAGACACGCAGAAACCTTCGAACCTGTCGTTGCCGGTGAGGCTGTGCGCACTCTTCTTGCGCATGATGTAAGGGTCGGTCTGGCAGTGCAATAATTACATGTGCAAAATGTATACATATTAATTTTTTGAGGTTTTGTCTCTTTAATAAGCAAACATCAATGTAATGTAATGTTGCATAGCACTCAATGTACTATTAATGTCTTAAAGGGGTGAATTTGGCCTCTACTATAATGAGTTTGGCGAATAATAAAAATATGAAAAAAAATTTGGGCCGAGAAAGTTGTATCAGATGTGTCATCAACAGTTTTCTTCATATTTCACTAGAATTAAATTTTAAACCTTGGAGTATAATAAAAAATAACAAATTTCCAAAAAATAAGAACATTAGTCTTCTTATAAGCTCTAATATGCCGTCACTCATTATTAATCCTAAAGCAAATTTAACATTTAGAGCCTTGTTCATGAGTCATCTGAAGATACAAACATATGATTTATTTTCTGAAAAAGATTTACCAAGCAGCATCAATCTAATATATACGGACGAAAGGGAAGGTTACGATGAAGGTCTAGTTCTTAAGATCCCTGATGGCCTGTGAACAAAAGACTTAGTTTCTAAAAAAGCTCTACTCTCTTTAAAAAAAAGCCGTAATGGTTTAGAAACTGAATATTTTAAAAAATTTAGTTTCTTTACAAGCCGTAATTGTTTAGAAACTAAGTCTTTTTAAAAGACTTAGTTTCTTCACAAGCCGTAAGTATTTACTCACGAACGCAAAAGTGACGATGAGTGTCTTGTTCTTGAGCCCCCTGATGGCCTGGTCATGGACCTCCTGGTACGTCCTGGTGTAGTTGGCGCCCAGCACCAGGTTCCAGGACCCGGCCTTCACGAAGCCCTGCAGGTCCAGCTCCACGATGTCCAGGTCGAAGTTCGTGCGGAAGCCCAGCGAGTCGAACTCGATGTGGCCGGTGAGTCCAGTCATGTTCACCTCAATGGGGGAAAGGGTAACGTAAAATGTTTCGAAGTTTTGTTTTAATACGTTTACGGTCGTGGTAAGATAAAACTCAGATACGGTCGTGGTAAGATATAACTCGTGGTATAACTCAGTACTCACTGCAGTGAGTGACAGAGAGCGCATTTTCTCGTCGACAAAAACGTGAAATCACGGACGGACAGACAGACGGACAGACAGACGGAGGCACATGCATGGCGAGCACAATAGTGCATTTTTTCCATAAATGAGAAAATGCGCTGAAAGAGACGTAAAGATATTTGAAGTATTATTCAAATATGTTTACCATCGTCTTAAGATGAATATAGGCATGAAGAGCTTTTGAGTTTTACTTTAATGTGTTTACCGTCATGGTGAGGTAAGAGAGATTGAACGTTGCTGTAACACTTTTAACGTTGTGGTAATGGAAGAAGAGACGTCGAGAGTTTGGAGCACCGCTTTAATACGTCTGACATATCTATTGAATTATTTGTGAAGTCCTTTCTTATTTACAATCAAACTTAGATTAATAATTTAAATCTCGATATTATTTTATTAGTAAGATTTACTGTGCGGCAAAGGTTTGTGCGGCAAAGGTAAATGTAAAGGTTTGAGAGAAGGTCGATTGTGGTAATGAGTGTGGAATTATTTAATCACTGTGCAATCAAAACATCAGGAAGGATAAATCTTCATCGCCTTTAAGGAAAAGATCTTTGTATATTTTAAATTCCCATTCATGTGTTGATGATGAAATTATATTAGGATTCGTATCTTGAAATCATCCCTATATATAGACATGGCTTACGGCTTACAATTTATCTCATCAAAACGTTTGTTAAACAAACACCAGAATGACTATCAACTGATTCCTTCGTCATTAACTGGGATGTGATTAAAGTTCCTTGGTCCTGCTAGCCTCTTGAAAGCTGCTAGGTCATCCTAGCCTCTTCATATCACCTTGGTTATCCTAGCAGCTTCAAAAATCCAAGATCATTCTACCCCCTTCAAAGCCCTTAGTCCATCGTATAGTAGCTTCAAAGATCCTGGGACATCCTAGCCTCTTCCTGCTCTGGAAATCAATTTGCGACGCCTAATGGATTGATTCGGACTCAGGAGGCGGCGGCCAAGAATTGAAATGCAATCGACATTGACGAGTGACGGGAACAGCGAAGACCGACGAATAATAACTTAGCGCGGAGCCTGAAGGGCCGATACGTGATTGGAGATGGGTGGTTATATGGGGATATATTGCCACATAGAGGCATGTGTATATCGCCACTAAGAGGCATGTGTATATTGCCACATAGAGGCATGTGTATATTGCCACATAGAGGACTGCGTATATTGCCACATAGAGGCATGTGTATATTGCCACATAGAGGCATGTGCATATTGCCGCATAGAGGCATGCGTATATCGCCACAAAGAGGCATGTGTATATTGCCACATAAAGGCATGTGCCTGTCTCTTATACACATCTAGATGTGTNTCTGCACACACATTACTGCGTCATACATGAGTGCCGTCTCTGTCTGCACACACATTACTGCGTCATACATGAGTGCCGTCTCTGTCTGCACACACATTACTGCGTCATACATGAGTGCCGTCTCTGTCTGCACACACATTACTGCGTCATACATGAGTGCCGTCTCTGTCTGCACACACATTACTGCGTCATACATGAGTGCCGTCTCTGTCTGCACACACATTACTGCGTCATACATGAGTGCCGTCTCTGTCTGCACACACATTACTGCGTCATACATGAGTGCCGTCTCTGTCTGCACACACATTACTGCGTCATACATGAGTGCCGTCTCTGTCTGCACACACATTACTGCGTCATACATGAGTGCCGTCTCTGTCTGCACACACATTACTGCGTCATACATGAGTGCCGTCTCTGTCTGCACACACATTACTGCGTCATACATGAGTGCCGTCAGCATATTTCATACATTTTATTCACACGTTAATGTACTATGAGACACGTGTTATACATTTGAGGTAAATTTCTTAAAATAATGTAAATGAGGTAAATGAGTTTGTCATGCTATTTAACTCTTTATAAAAATTAAAGGTTTCATTTATGAAATCAGGAATATTGCACGGCCTGGAATTTTATTTTTTAAGGTTGCAAATTTATGGTCCAATTGGATAAATGAGCTTAATGAAAATAATATGCTTCTAAAAATTTCTTTTTAAAGACAACACTTCTAAAGAATGCAGTGTCTCTGATGTTACACATGTACAATAAATTTCTAATTTTATTTTTAAATATTAAAAAATTAATTTTCTAAATTTTTTAATATATAAAATTTTGTGAATTTTCAAAATTATTTATTCTGTCAACTGGATTCATGCATTGTCTCTAACTCTATAAAAGTGCGCAAAATGTCAGATTGATTGGACTGGTAGAAGTGTGTCAAATATGGATTATAAGATTTGTAGCAGAGAAAATTATTTTAAAATTTTTTTATGATTGGAAAAAAAATTCAATTTTAAAATTATTTATTCTGTCAATTGATTCATGGATTGTCTCCAACTTAACGCAAGTGTGCAAAATTTCAGATCGATTGGAGTGGCAGAAGTGTGTTAAAAATTGATTATAAGATTTGTGGCAGACAGACAGACAAACAACAAGAAGTGAAGTTAAGGAAAAGTGTTGTAAAATAAAAAAAAATGCCGTATGAAAGGACATAAATAAAAAAATCGCGTGCGTGAACTTATATGCACAGCGCTAACGATACTGACACCATCCTGAGCTATCGAACGGGTCCGTCCTCATTGCTACCCACAATCATCTTTCAGCGTTCTCACCCCATACTTCACTATTATTCACTATAACTAATTCCATCCTTCACTATAATTCACCTTACTCTTCACCATTACTCACCCCATCTTTCACCACTACTCACCCCCAGCCTTCACTATTACTCACCTCATCCCTCACTATTAGCCACCCCATCCTACATTATTCTTTACCCCATCCTTCACTATTACTCGCTCCATCCTTCTTCACTCCATCATCCACTATTACTCACCCCATCCTGCACCTTTACTCACCCCCATCCTGAGCTGGTACTCAGTGTCCCCATCACTCACCCCCATCCTGAGCTGGTACTCAGTGTCCCCATCACTCACCCCCATCCTGAGCTGGTACTCAGTGTCCCCATCACTCACCCCCATCCTGAGCTGGTACTCAGTGTCCCCATCACTCACCCCCATCCTGAGCTGGTACTCAGTGTCCCCATCACTCACCCCCATCCTGAGCTGGTACTCAGTGTCCCCATCACTCACCCCCNGGTGCGTGAGGCATGGTGCGTGAGGCATGGTGCGTGAGGCATGGTGCGTGAGGCATGGTG
This sequence comes from Hyalella azteca, assembly GCF_000764305.2. NCBI lineage: Eukaryota > Metazoa > Arthropoda > Malacostraca > Amphipoda > Hyalellidae > Hyalella > Hyalella azteca. Next base: position 34,059 of record NW_025943417.1, on the reverse strand, counting down.
CGTGAGGCATGGTGCGTGAGGCATGGTGCGTGTGGCACGGTGCGTGAGGCACGGTGCGTGAGGCATGGTGCGTGAGGCACGCGGATATCGAATACGTTATTTAAAAGCTAATCGACAATTCAGCCTTCAAGCAAGCGAAGATACGGTGAGTTCGAAAGACACTTATTGTAAGTTTAATAAAAATTGATCACGAGTTGATGTCATTGAAATAACGTTAAATAAACGTTATTTCCACTTTATTTCAATCAGCCGACAAGGATGTAGCAAGACAACGTATTGCTGCGCCAACATGTCTGGCTCCAGTTACCGAATTATTGATCCCAATGTCAGACCCGAAGCATCCAGTTTCTTTCCACTAGGCATCTCACATTGAAATAACGTTAAATAAACGTTTTCCTTACGAAATCTAATCGTAAACAAGAATATTTCGGTAAAATTTGTCCACGTGTGCCGTTATGGTCACGCATCAGCTGAAGCCATGAGACGTTGATGAAAGTTTTCATTTTCCCACAGGATTTTCATCCTCCCAGATACTCTCAGAGAATTCTGATCCTCCCAGAGAATTCTGAGCCTCCCAGAGAATTCTGAGCCTCCCAGAGAATTCTGATCCTCCCAGAGAATTCTGATCCTCTCAGAGAATTCTGATCCTCCCAGAGAATTTTGATACTCCCAGAGAATTCTAATCTTCCCTGAGAATTCTGATCCTCTCAGAGAATTCTAATCTTCCCAGAGAATTTTGATGCTCCCAGAGAATTCTAATCTTCCCTGAGAATTTTGATACTCCCAGAGAATTCTAATCTTCCCAGAGAATTCTGATCCTCTCAGAGAATTCTGATCCTCCCAGAGAATTTTGATGCTCCCAGAGAATTCTAATCTTCCCAGAGAATTCTGATCCTCCCAGAGAATTCTGATCTCCCCAATTAAAGATTGCTGTCTCCCCTACAGGGAATACTGTTCCAAATAGGGAATACCTTATACATTTTCACATGCCCTCTCCCAGATAATTCCGGTACCCACAGAGAATACTGATCCCTCAGAGAACACCGGTATCCAAATAGAATACTGCCTCACCCCCCCCCTCCTTCAAAAAGGAAATTCAGCCCCCCTGTCGAGAATTAGTGTCGAGCGCGGCAAAATGTGGCGACGATACAGACTTCCGTTGAGGCTGCGATCGCTCGGCGCTGACGTTTGTGTGGCAAGTTGTGGCTGTTTATTTAGTGATGTGGAGGCATGGTGGAGATATGGGTTCTTGGGGGAGTTGTGGGATGATGTAGCTATCGTTCCACCTCCATCATCCCACAAGTCTCCGGTTATCATTCCTCCATTTTTATCCCTAAGGGTTTATGGGATGAAGACGTGGAATGATAGCATGGAAGTTATGGAATGATGGCGGTGAAATGAAGCCATTTGAGTTGTGGAATGTTTATTGTTACTTACCAGTGCGGCCTGAGTCACAATCTATTGTGTATGCCAAGCCGAGATTGTGCAATGCAAGTGTTTACATTGTTTAGTTGCAATCATTTCAATATCATTATTAAACATTTTAGGAGTTTAGCGAAATTCACTCATTTTCCGATTATACAAATGTGAAGCAATGAAATAAATTGTCTCTGAGCAGTGAAACTTTACGCTAATTTTTCATGGAAATCGAAAAATAAATTAACTATTACTAAAATTGACATCCGAGCAGTGACCGAAAATTTATACTTATTGCATCACATTATATTATTCATGTTTCGACGCCACAAAAATATATTTTTTTCGATTCTTAAACAAATTTCAAACGAACGATTAATAATACCAGCAAAAGAATAATTTTCATTTTGAGAAGTACGTTATTTGATCATTAAATTCACGACCGATCCCATCTATGGATTTGTAAGGAAAAATGATCAATCGGCGATAAATTTCCGAATTTTGGATGTTCAGCCAGAGACTTGATGGCCGAAGTTGCGAGAAGAACGAACTTCTGAGAGCGGGATTGTCGGGAAGTTGGGAGAGGTGGGTGTAAAGTGGGGGAAGTGTTGGGGGAAAGGGGGTGTGAAGTGGGGGGTTGAGGGAGAAGTGTTGAGGGAAGGGGGTGATGTTGGGGGAAGGGGAGGAGTGTTGGGGGAAAGAGGGTAGGGAATGTAAAAAGTAAAAGGGTGAGTGTTGAGTGTTAGGGTGAGGGTGAAATGTTCGGCGAGGAAAGACTGTAGAGCACGTATACTACGTAGAGCACGTATGCTATGTAGAGCACGTATATGCTACGTAGAGCACGTATGCTACGTAGAGCACGTATGCTACGTAGAGCACGTATGCTATGTAGAGCACGTATGCTATGTAGAGCACGTATGCTACGTAGAGCACGTATGCTACGTAGAGCACGTATATACTACGTAGAGCACGTATACTACGTATAGCACGTATGCTACGTAGAGCACGTATACTACGTAGAACACGTATAATAAGCTACTCTGCCATGTCGCGGCTCTAGCCCACTTTGCACCGCCCCCGCGCATCAATATGGGGCCGTTAAAAATTACTAGGCCTACGCGAGCGGCTGATTTCATTAAGCTGTACTTTGCACAAGAGGCCAGCCTGCGCCGACGGCTGGTCGATAAATGCTGTAATTAAGTACCGGCCTAACGACGCTGTTAGCGCTAACTCATAAACGATAACAAAAATACGCGTGAACGGCTCGAGCTTTATGTAGGCAATTAAGTACAGACAATTAAAGACATATTTTTAAACGATATCTTTAATTAAATGATTTATTGATTTAATTATCGTTTTTATTAGAGGTTTTGCTATACTTTCCTAGACAGCGAGGCAAGCACGCATCCAAATTATAGTTCGAAAATTAGTTTATATGTATATGGATATTATCATACATATCTAACGAAATATATATTTTGATACAACATATATTTACATATATATAAATTGTATACAACACATATTTTAAGAAACTTCCCCGTTATGAACGTCTGTCACTATATCATGTGTCAATAAAGTGCAAAATAGAAGTAACGAACAGTTTAATATTTCGTTCCTTAATTATCCAAGTTAATTAATCATAATTATATTCGACTAGCCAGAGAACCTTGCGTTTTAACGTATAAATATAATAACGCGTTAGCCTTCAGGCGCCGAGACCCTCGAGACATGGCAGCCCTCAGGCGCCGAGACCCTCGAAACACGGCAGCCCTCAGGCGCCGAGACCCTCGAGACATGGCAGCCTTCAGGCGCCAAGACCCACGAGACATGGCAGCCCTCAGGCGCCGAGACCCTCGAGACATGGCAGCCCTCAGGCGCCGAGACTCTCGAGACATGGCAGCCCTCAGGCGCCGAGACTCTCGAGACATGGCAGCCCTCGAGCGCCGGATCGATGTCTCGCTCAGCGTATAACGATGCGATTTAATAAATTTCATCAAGCCTCCCAAAGAAGCAAATTGGAGACAAGTTAAAGAGAATCAAATGTTCTGCTACGGAATCTTGACAATAGTTACAGATTAAAATAGAAGTGATAAATAATGCAATTGTTTTATTTCTGTAATGAATAATAATCCCAGGACGTTCATTAAGTGTAACAATTGTCTAATTAGTTGATTTTAATTGTAACTTAAATTAACAAGAAAATCTGCTCTAATTAGAAATAATTTATTTCATTCGCTAAATCATAATGAATGATATAATTTAAGCTACAAATAGTATCGTTATACAGCACAACACAGAGCTTGTATTGTTTAATTGTGTACTGCAGTACAGTGCGTTGTATGAACTATGCAGCACAATTTTTTATTCTTCAAGAACTCGGAAGCAACAAGTTGCATTTAACCGAAAAAATCTTCACCTCAAATTAGAAATTTCTTCTTTCTATTGATGTCCATTATTTGATGTCCTATAGCTATTGAGATTTAAATAATATGCGTTTAAAAATTACTTTTTAAAGACAAGACTTCTGAATAATCCAGTGTCTTGGATGTTACACATGTACAATGAATTTCTAATTTTATTTTCAAATATTAAAAAAAAACTATTTTTAAACATTTTTTAAGATATCAAAATTTTGTAAATTTTCAAAATTATTTATTCTGTCGACTGATTCATGCATTGTCTCCAACTTTATGCAATTATGCAAAATTTCAGATCGATTGGACAGGTCAAATTGTGTCATATATGGATTATAAGATTTGTAGCCGACGAAATTATTTTTAAATTTCATTTATTAATAAAAAAAATTTTATTTATAAAATTATTTATTCTGGCAATTGATTCATGCATTGTCTCCAACTTTACGCAGGTGTGCAAAATTTCAGATCGATTGGACAGGTAGAATTGTGTTAAATATCGATTATAAGATTTGTAGCATACAGACAGACAGACAAACAAGAAGTGAAGTTAAAGAGAAGTGTTGTAAAATTTGGTTCTCGGCCCAATTTTTAGTCGGCCAACATGAAGTATTTTTTGGGCAGGTCAAAAATTAGTCGTGACGCCAAGTTTAGAACTCATGCATGGCTGAGCGACTCCCGGCGGTCATACCATCCAGGAAATTGACAGCCAGAAATGACTTCACTCTGACCTAGAAATGGGTCTACTTTTTTGTCCAAATATTGACACCTTTTCTCACCTAGAGCACGAGCAGAGAGCGGACGTAGCACTGATACGTCCTCATGCCTGGCTAAATTGGGTCAGGATGAACCAAATACGAGCAAAGAGGTCAACGATACTTGGACAATGTCTCACATATTTATCTGAGTATTGGCTTAACACAGCGACCTTATGAACGATGACTTACCAGGGAGGTGATGACTCACCAGGGAAGTGATGATGACTCACCAGAGAGGTGATGATGAAGTTATTGTATGGGGTCATCATGCCGATCTGCTGCGCCTGCTTGAGCACCTCGACGATCTTGTCGGTCTGGCAGTCGAGCAGAATGTTGGTGTCGCCCAGCCGCTTGATCTCGCGCAGGGTAGGCCTATAATATGATAGTAAATGATGATTAGGCCTATAAATCTATAATATGATAGTAAATGATGATTAGGCCTATAATATGATAGTAAACGAAGATTAGGCCTATAATATGAAGAATAAATGATGATTAGGCCTGCAATATGATAGTAAATGATGATTAGTCCTACGATATGATAGTAAATGATGATTAGTCCTACGATATGAACAATAAAGGTTGATTAGTCCTACGATATGAAGAATAAATGATGATTAGTCCTACGATATGAAGAATAAATGATGATTAGTCCTACGATATGAAGAATAAATGATGATTAGTCCTACGATATGAAGAATAAAATTAATGATGATTAGGCCTACGATATGAACAAGAAATGATTATTAGACCTATAATATTAATAATAAATCATGAAAATGACAAAAATATTAATATTATTAATCATTAGGACTGCTACAGCAACATTAATGAGTAGATCTGCTCACCGCCAAATAATTAATTATTAATGCAAATTAGTAAAGTGTTTTGAGCTGCGCTTGGAAATTTATTTATAATGTATAGTTTTTAGTTTTTAGTTCATCCCAATTTAAGTTTTTATCGTCATCCCAATTTAAGTGTTTTGCGCTTCATTGAATTATTAGTGATGAAGGAGCAAAGGTTTGACATTGTTTGACTTTTCGTACTTTATTAAAAATTTCGTGCAAATAAAATCATCAATAAGAATATATTTGTTGGGAATATGTTGACCTGCAAATATACATATGTCCGGTTGACAAGGTTACCTATAAATGAAAACTCTTACTTTCAGATACGCTTGTCACTTTACACTTTACATTACAAACTTACACAATTTACACAGTGTGTTATGAACTTATTAAAATTGAAATCGAAACTTGAAAACCCTTTTTATGTTAGCAAAGTACACTTTAGAAAACTCAATAATGAATCTTCTTCCGGTGATTGGAAAATCTTTGTAATTTGGAAGGTTGTTGAAGGACCACAATTATTGACACTCAATTTACCACTCAAATAATTTCACGCAACTCACGCATTCACCCCCACCCAACTCATCACATTCACCCCCACCCAACTCATCACATTCACCCCCACCCAAATCATCACATTCACCCCCACCCAACTCATCACATTCACCCCCACACAACTCATCACATTCACCACATTCATCACCTGAAGTCACTGCCCCTGTCCAGCTGGCGTATGGAGATCTCGAACTCCTGCGGTGGAGTCTTGAGCAGCTCCTGCAGGCGTATGAGTCCTTCGTTGTCCTCGTACAGGATACAGAAGGACGTCCACCCGAACAGCCGCACCAGGTCCAGGTACGCCTGCAACACCACAAAATATTGCTTATTGTCTTATATTATTGTGTATATGTAATATTGATTATTGTGATTATTAATAGAAGATAAAATTGATTAATATTTTACTCACTTTACTGAGTGACGACGGATGAGGGTAGAGGTTGACGGAGTAATCGTCCCGGCGCATGCGGTAGTCCCAGCGGGTCTCAATGTGCGGGACCGCGAAGGCGTCGCAGATGCTCTGCACGTGGGCCGACGTCTGGCCCGACTGGGGACCGAAGATTGCGGCCACGCCAGACCGCAGCAAGTGGCAAACTGGGTGGTGACATCATACTTGGTGAGTGTGTGGTGACAACATACTTGGTGAGTGTGTGTGGTGACATCATACTTCAGGACTGTGTGTGGTGATTTCATAATTAATACATCGTAAATATACTTTGTAACCGTAACAAGGCTCACCCAGCACCAGGTCCAGACTAGTCCTGCTGGACGGCAGACAGCTGGAATCGTCAGGTTGTGCGCTATATTTGATATACCTTCCAATTTATAGTTAGGATTTTATCAACTTTCTTTCGATATTTCAAGTCAGGGCAGCGCATGAAGGGATGGAAGCTGTCGTACGGAGGTATGTGCTCAGAACATACCTCGCTTGGAGGCATGGAAGCTGTCGTACGGAGGTATGTGCTCTATGACATACCTCGCTTGGAGGCATGGAAGCTGTCGTACGGAGGTATGTGCTCTATGACATACCTCGCTTGGAGGCATGGAAGCTGTCGTACGGAGGTATGTGCTCTATGACATACCTCGCTTGGAGGCATGGAAGCTGTCGTACGGAGGTATGTGCTCTATGACATACCTCGCTTGGAGGCATGGAAGCTGTCGTACGGAGGTATGTGCTCTATGACATACCTCGCTTGGAGGCATGGAAGCTGTCGTACGGAGGTATGTGCTCTATGACATACCTCGCTTGGAGGCATGGAAGCTGTCGTACGGAGGTATGTGCTCTATGACATACCTCGCTTGGAGGCATGGAAGCTGTCGTACGGAGGTATGTGCTCTATGACATACCTCGCTTGGAGGCATGGAAGCTGTCGTACGGAGGTATGTGCTCTATGACATACCTCGCTTGGAGGCATGGAAGCTGTCGTACGGAGGTATGTGCTCTATGACATACCTCGCTTGGAGGCATGGAAGCTGTCGTACGGAGGTATGTGCTCTATGACATACCTCGCTTGGAGGCATGGAAGCTGTCGTACGGAGGTATGTGCTCTATGACATACCTCGCTTGGAGGCANGATACCTGTCTCTTATACACATCTAGATGTGTATAAGAGACAAACTTATGTCTATGCAACTTATGTCTATGCAACTTATGTCTATGCAACTGATGTCTATGCAACTTATGTCTATGCAACTTATGTCTATGCAACTTATGTCTTTGCAATTTATGTCTTTACAACTTATGTCTATGCAACTTATGTTTATGCAATTTATGTCTTTACAACTTATGTCTATGCAACTGATGTCTATGCAACTTATGTTTATGCAACTTATGTCTATGCAACTTATGTCTTTGCAATTTATGTTTTTACAACTTATGTCTATGCAACTTATGTCTATGCAACTTATGTTTATGCAATTTATGTCTTTACAACTAATGTCTATGCAATTCACGATACTCAAATTAATGTGATTGCTACCAGCTGTTATCATTATCCTTAAATGCATATAATATTAGGAATAGATAATGCGCAGAATAATATTCCAATATATTGCAAGAATTGACTAATGAGATAAATACTTACGAGTCATGAGTGTATTACAAACTCTATTCGTCCTCGTAAGTCTCACAATCATTCAAAATGAACAGAAAAGTTCAATAACGTTTACAAACATTTCTTTACTCTATGCCAGAATACTTTCAATAAGAAATTTTCTCAGCTTTACCTTCTAGATAGTATGAAACTAACGAGATGAATGCATGTTTGAATAAAAAACGACCGACAAGTTCGATTGTTTTTGTTGTCTCGTGGTTATCAACATCACAGTTGAAACTTACTACAATTATAAGGGCGAAGAAAGGCCTGCGTGCGATGAGGATCGAACAGCCAGGAATGTCTACCCTCATTCCAGCCAGGAATGTCTACCCTCATTCCAGCCAGGAATGCCTACCCTCATTCCAGCCAGGAATGCCTCCCCTCATTCCAGCCAGGAATGTCTACCCTCATTCCAGCCAGGAATGTCTACCCTCATTCCAGCCAGGAATGTCTCCCCTCATTCCAGGCTTGTCCCTCGGCATTCCAATATAAGCGCCTGTGCTTGGGTCTCTTTAAAACAAGAGACGCCGAGATAAAATCTCCCGCTGCAGATGACAGAGACAAGTTGAAATTTCCAGATCTGTGCTTCGGATCAAATTCTTTAATTTTATTTAGTTTTCTGCACTGCATACTACGATCCTCTGAAAATAAAAAATATATTTTTTATTTATTATCATGCTTGTATTTTTATATAATATAAGATATAATCTAATGAAAATTTAATTATAATGCAATGTAACGACAATTTAATAGTAATATATTCTAATAATATTTATATATATTTATTATTTAAAAAATCAGGTTTCTACTTCATTAGCTTCCTCCCGTCACAGAATGACGTCATTCATTTTTAGAATCCTCGGTATTAGATAGTGAAATCTCTAATGTTTTGTCCGTAGACTTTTTTGCAAGTAAACTAAGAAAAAAGATATCAATTCGTCTTTTGAAATATTAGGAGGGGTTCAACTATAATAAATAATTAAAAATTCGTTATTATAATGATAATAAATAATTTAGTAATATTAATAATATAATTATTTTTATTAATATTAAACAATAATGAAAATTAATTTAGTTCTCTTTGCTCGAATGTTAGACCAACGATCCACAACATGATTTTTTCAGTAACCTATCATGGTTAGTCAGAGGTGAATTTTCGGTTCTTACAATGCAATATAAATTGTTCATCTTGCGTATTGTTGTCTTTTCTTAGAAATAATGGTATGCAGACTCGGATAAAGACTAGGATAAAGACTAGGATAAAGATTAGGATACAGAATAGGATACAGACTAGGGTAGAGACTAGGAAACAGAATACGGTACAAACTGTGGTACAGTTAAAAATTAAAAATATTTAGTATTATATCCAAGAATAGTTTCACCTACAATAGATTCGAATACTTAAGTTAGCTTCATTATAGCTAACGTATAATAACGTATAGTTCAATTATAGCTAACTTATAATAACGTATAGCTTCATTACAGCCATTATTTATTGTATTGGTTGTTTGAAGAATTATATAATTTGCCTAGTAGATGAACCATATCTAGTTCATTATTAACGGCAGTGCAGCATCAACGGTACATATTATTTAATAAACAATAAGCTCTATATATTGCTATATAAACGGTATTTCATGCCCTGTGCATCGTATATGAAGCTATATAAATGGATTAACACTTTATATTGATTCATGAATTACAATTGCAATTTATAATCAAGCGGTACATAATGCTTAAAAAATTAGATCAGTACTCATTGCAGTGAGTTACAGAGAGCGCATTTTTTCGTCCCCGTGAGGTGAAGTCACGGACGGACGGACATGACGTGCACAATAGCGCCTTTTTCCATAAATGAGAAACTGAGCTAAAAATAGTTCATAGTAATGCATGAATAGTAGATATATTGTGGAATTATAATTTATAATTAAGCGTTACAGAATGCTTTATAAACAATAGGCAAGAATTGTTTTAAAAACTGTACAGAGTATAAACCGCATTTAATGCTTAACCGGTACATGGTTGTTCATAATGGCACGGCAGAGGCGACAGCTGTTCAGCGTTCATCAGGCGCCCTAGCATAAACTTATCAGGCAGAACAGCTCTATTAATGAATAAAAATTTCTCTGTGACTCCTAGTCAAATGAATAGCCAGCACACCTTTGTCTTGCGAAACAAAAGCTCCCATTATAATGCCTGAACAAATGATAGCCAAGCAGCTGCTGCCTCGGTGCCCTCGCGACACTTCTTGGCAACCGCAACGCTTCACAGAATCTTCACGCAGAGAAATTAGTTAAACTTTGTCCAAACAACGATGCACTTTTTACACGTGTTCGGGTCATCCTGACACAGTTTGGCCCGTCTATAGAGAGGATCAGAGCTACGTCCGCTCTCTGCTCGTGCTGTAGTCAGGAAAGTGTGGCACTATTTAAACTCCTTGAACCAGCAATTTTCCTGAGAGAATATGTATTAGTTTGCCCGTATACCGTGCCACGCGTTTGCTCTGCTCGTGAAAGTGCTGCATGCTCCCTGAAATATCTAGTTTTCTTGCATGTTCTTCCCAACGAACCATTAGAGATACGCGAGCAAATGGCACAGAACTCGTCTTGGCGCGGCTTCACATAATTAATCGCTTATACGAATAATAGTTTTGACTGTGAGTGGGAGTAAAGCATTGTCATTTGCAGGCTTCAGTTAACTTGGTTCAAGATAAAGTGTAAGTGATGGCACAGAAATGCCTGCGTCGGCGCTTAAAAAAACCGCCGCTGTTTACTCGCTTCTGTTGGAAGTGTCACAATTTTTCTGCGTCGCGTCAGCCGGTGACGCGACGACCGACGTATGCGTTCTTTGAACGCAAACATGGCTAACATTAACTTTTTTATTCTCATTAAACGTATTCAGGTGATTCGTCTACAAATTAAACTCAGAAAACTTTGTGATATGCAGCGCGAATATTTTGATGCGTGGAGAGCGCTGTGTGTTTTGATGTTTTGTAGCTGTATTATTATTATAGCTGTATAATGAGATAAGCTACAGTAAATTCAGTCAGAAGGAAACTTTTGATTCCGACGCTTTGTAACGAATATTATTGTTTACTGATGTACTGTAAACTTTGAAAAATATGTTCAGCTTAATACAGATCATTCATTTATAACTATAAACTAATTAATCATTATCGGGGCATCATTGACCAAATTACTGGGCAGAATGTTATTTCATTTTTAATGCGTCATTACAGTGTCTATGAGTTGGAAATGAATTGGTTGGAATATGAAAGTTGTTGTTTGTAAAGGATGTAAGATATATATATATATATACAATAATATTATATTAAATCCCCATGAACTATTCCAACGATGTGGCGTTCAGCCACCGGCACCATAGATGTTCTTTCAAATGCATTCCAAATGCGGATGCAATATCTAACAATATCTATTCACAATATAACTTATTATGAACTGAATGAATAAATCTACCAGATCAATTGAGTAATATCAATGGCCAATCAAAGTATATATCGATTAACTGATCGATTAACAGGTAACGTTGCTACGCTCATTTGTATTTTGAACAAATACTGAGAAGTCATAAGTTGCAAATTACTTTCAGTTTATGTCTGGCTCGTGAAGTCCTGAAAGCTCAGTACAAATAAATAATTCTGAAGCCAGAATATTTTAGTTAATCCGTGAATGCAAAATCCCATTTTTAAAGGTGAACGCAAGACCGGTCATTGCTGCCTCATCCATCGTGCCCGCCATCGACCTGAGATGAACCCAACTGCCTGCCTCACCCCGCCTCCTGCTCATCCCGCCTCCTGCTCATCCCGTCTCCTGCTCATCCCGCCTCCTGCTCATCCCGCCTCCTGCTCATCCCGCCTCCTGCTCATCCCGTCTCCTGCTCATCCCGCCTCCTGCTCATCCCGTCTCCTGCTCATCCCGCCTCCTGCTCATCCCGTCTCCTGCTCATCCCGCCTTCTGGGCGCAAGACAGAGTGCGCTGGGCCAGATCTGGTCGCAAGACAGAGTGCTGGGTCGGTGTTGGTCAGGGTGATGGATGGGCCGCTGGGCAGCAAATTACAGGAGTTGGCTGAGGCCGACAACAGACTGCGCCTCGCGCGGCCTTTGTTGCCGCTGCGTTGCGCGCTTCCTTTACACGTGTGCAGAAAACGGCGCAGGGAATTAGGTTTTGTGCTGATAAATTTAATAAAAGTCCAGTCGTAATAAAAATTCACGCTTACATCCGAGCCGATTTAAATAAAATATAAAGTTGATGCTTGGATCAGTGAAGACTTTTAACATCGCAGAAACTTTAAACAAAGTTTTTTGCACAACTGTAAACTTTTAGTACCACTGCAATCTCGAAGAAGTTGAATGCTTGCACTCGCGTAGACTGTTGACAACACAGTATCTTGAAATTTTATTGCCTGCATCAAAGTATAATGTTGGCATAGCAATATTTGAACTCCTTAAAAGGTTTGTGTTTGCATCAGTCTTGTATTTTAGAACTTTTGGAATTTCAAAAAATTCGAAGGATTTGCAAATTTAATGGCTTTGACTTTTAACAAAACTGAGACTTCGATGACTCATTAGCAGCAACTGGGATGGGAAGGCCTAAATATTTCCACGAAAACTTGATGTATATTAATTCAGTCAAAGCAATAAAATAGCCATCTTTGTAAAGGGACACACATATTGCAGTGGAACACACATGTTTTATTTCGAATTTTTAACAAATAGATTGCACATTCTTCATAAATTTAAGCAGCTCACGAAATTTATGGCTGAAAAAAAATATTTTTTTTACCTATTTTGCAAAGTTATGGAGGTTGAAGCAATGAAAGTTAGTATGGTATCTCCGTAGACTGAAGAAGGTTTACTACGTAAACCTAAAATAAAGACGGGAGAGGCAGCAGCAAACTACTAGCTTGAGTAAATCATGAACATGCACCCAAATATATTTGGGTTCATGTTTGTACTGTTTTATTTCTTGATGATCTGCATATTTTTGTGATTTTGTAATTATTTCTAACATTTTTGATTTTTGAATAGTATCTTATATACATGATTTTATACTTATGTTCCATTCCAAATTCCATTACTCAATGCGTCTTGTGACTTGATAATGAATGATTAATACATATGAAACATTACTAAAAAAATAAAAATGTCCATCGGTACTCTGATTTTACGATTTACCAGTGCAAACGAAAAATATTGTTCGATCAATTGAAAAAAAAGTAATAAGAAAATTGTCAATAAAACGAATTCTCTGGTCTTCAATGAAACCTGCTTAAAGGAACAAATTTTGCCAACTGATACTAATAACCGAATATATTTATATACTTTATGTACATATACCCCATATTGATTGCTTTCATTTAAAAACAAAAAAAAAAGTAAATAAAAAACTCTTGTCTCACATTCGTTTATAATTACCATCTGTACAGATCGTCACTGATGCCAAATTTATCGTCATTTCCTTGGCTATTTTGATGCCGAATTCAGTGTCTAGAATATCGTCGAGTTCAGCGAAACTGGGCCTAAAATGCAGCGTAATGGCGACGTCTGCAAGCCCTGTAAAGCCTTTAATTTGCATCGTATAATCTGCGTCAGAGTTACGCCTGACCGACTCATGTGTTCTCCTCAGTTGCAATTTGCCCAGGAAAAAATGTCCGGGACGCTCTCGATGTTGAGAGGGAACGGTGCCCCGACTTGTGGTACGAGCAAACATTAAAATGGGCCTGTTTGATCCCAACATCCGTGCTAAAAATATTGGGTTTATCGGTGTCGTTTGAACGGCCGATGGCATTACGACGCTAATGAAGCGTTGATTTTAATCAGGGGTTGTCTGTTTGCTGTCGCGGTCAGAACGAATGCTTCGCAGCGGGCTTCAAAAATTTGATCTAATTTTTAGTGGGAGACGATTCAATCTAATTTACATTACCTAGGCAGCGATAATTGTATGTTGTTGTAATATATATCTGCAGTAGGACGTTACTTCAATCGCCAAACGAAAAAGTTTTTTAAAGTACCCTCAATCTGCGCTCGGCCTCGCTTGTCAGTAAATGCATTTAGAGAGGATCTCTTTAATATGAAAATTCAATGCAAAACATAATTACAAGAAAAAATGCTCAAAAGTGCGCCTGGTTAAGTATTTATAAGCAAATATTTTGCAGTCGCTCTTAACGTTGGGACAAATCAATGATCGCGTTGAGGATTAGAAAGTTGCAAGCCACGGTTTTCGGTGATGTGAAAATTCAAATTTACCGGTAATATTTACATTTGAATCCAAAAACTTTGGAAAATCTTCCTTTTATCGTGGCGTTTGTATGTCCGGTTCCGTCAAATGTCCATCCTACAGAGAACTATCGTAATATTAAAGCTATTTACATTTTTTAGATCCGTTTCATCGAATCTCAACGAACTTATATTATTAACAATTTTCTGTACTTAGAGTCATATTTTTCATCACCGTATGCAAGAATTCACTCTCCGTTCCCCAGATCAAGCCTACAAGGACCAAACTCACATCCAATCGACCATTCAAAAAAACCTATATAATCCTAGCAATTCACAATTATATTTTTAACTGCAATAATTTAAAAGTACTATAATATAAAATAATTGATCTATTATAAATACTATATTCCTAAATATCCTCGATAACTGACAGACAATTTACCCAATTTACTCACCAATTCGTATGATGTCTGGCAGGGTTTGTGTGGCGAGTGGCTGTGTGATGAGCAGCAGCCACAGCGGCAGCAGCACCGCGGCCGCCACACGCGCTAGCTCGCTCGGCAACATGGCTCGCCGATCCTACACTTCTTACACAACTTTTTTGTCCAATATCCAGCAACACTTTTGGACCTGCACTTCCTACAAATTATTTTGGCACTTCCTACAACTTTTTTGCCCTCACTTCTTACTACTTTCTTGCTTTCTTTCTTGCCTTCATTAGCACCACAACAACTTTTTTTCGTCCCGCTCGTCTTAAAACTTTTTTATCCCTAATTCATACAATATTTTTTGCCTCTAACTTTCTTGTTCCACCCCGTGACTTGGGTTATCCTACACTCGGGCTCGCCACATCAACAAGTTCACAAATTATCTATAATAAATTAGACAGTTGTACTCTAGTGTGCAGTTGTACTGTAGTGCACCAGCTAACACTGTACTCTAGTGCACCAGCCAACACTGTACTCTAGTGCACCAGCTAACACTGTACACTAGTGTACCAGCTAACACTGTACTCTAGTGTACCAGCTAACACTGTACTGAGGCATGGAAGCTGTCGTACGGAGGTATGTGCTCTATGACATACCTCGCTTGGAGGCATGGAAGCTGTCGTACGGAGGTATGTGCTCTATGACAGGCTGCAGACGTGACCGTGACCTCCTGAAGGAGGACTTGACGCTGTTGACGCGGTCCACGGCGTACTGGAACGCCACCTCCTGGCGCAGGTCGCCGCGGTCGAAGAGGCCTCCTGCAAAACACATACGCAAAACGTGTTATTTATTTATATTATTCACACACATACAAAAACTTTATTTATACATATGATTCGTACATATCTCAAAAACATAAACGCAGTGTTCTTGTACTATATGTGTACATATATAAACATTGCGCATGAAACCGCTAGACTACGCATGACCGGATACATAAAAATGTTACAAAATTGAACTAAATGGGGCGATCATGAACTTTTTGTTAATGCAGGCGAATAGTTCAGTTTCAATTTTTCCTAAGAAAAGATATAGGCAGTGTGATATAGGCAGTGAAATGTATAGGCAGTGTGAACTGACAAGCATATACCGGATATCAGGCTTAGTTAAATTTGCCCTCTAATTTATTTATTAATGATATAGAAATTGGAGTCTTATATATGATGATTGATGGAATTATTTCATTCAGAATTTTTTTAATTAGTCACCCGATAAAAAGGAACACGATAAGCAGCACTAACGATGTAATTATCTTCCATTAATTTTAATCATTTCATTGATGTAGCTAAATTTCGTTAATGCAAAATTAAAAACCAGTGACGAGCCGATTCCTTGCTCAGTCGAATGACGTCAAATTCAGGAGTTGCAAATCCACCTGAATTACTGAGTAATTTAAGCTTCCAAACGCCGTTATAAAAATACTCGGACTGGAGCTACGAAAACGTGCACGAGTTCTGCAGACTTGTGGGGACGCGTCATGTAAAGTTCCTGGAAGTTTAAGGAGGTGACATTTATTCTGAAGACTTTAAAGTAGATCTCGCTTAAGATAGTAATGGCGGTAGTCGTTTGTCTCGACATATAGCTTGCTTTCAGACGTTTTTTGTGTATTTAGTTGCTAGCAAGATTTTCGATTATGAGTAAAATAATAAGTTAATTTTTTTCAAGAGCTAATGCTAACCAGTTCTCGAACACCATGACCGCAGTGAGTTTACTTATGCTGTACAATTATTGTTGAAGATTCCATGCCGACCAGAAACTTAGTTGTTTTCAGAAATAGATTTATCTGAATAAAGAATTATGGAGGATTTTATTTTCTAGCCTCATAATAATCAAATGATTCAGTGTGTGCAATAGTTTGTGAACTTATTCTTCGGCAGCTCCCGGATCACGGATAATGCTGTGCACTTAAATGAAGCAAACATTAATGGATTTATGTCTATGCAATGTATGTCTGCGTAATTTGTGTCCATGCAATTTATGTCCATGCAATTTATGACCATGCAATTTATGTTCATGCAATTTATGTCTATGCAATTTATGTCAATGCAACGTATGTCTATGCAACTTATGTCTATGCAACTTATGTCTATGCAACTTATGTCTATGCAACTTTATGTCCATGCAATTTATGACCATGCAATTTATGTTAATGCAATTTATGTCTATGCAATTTATGTTAATGCAACGTATGTGTCTATGCAACTTATGTCTATGCAACTTATGTCTATGCAACTTATGCTGTCTCTTATACACATCTAGATGTGTATAAGAGACAGGTACACTAGTGTACCAGCTAACACTGTACACTAGTGTACCAGCTAACACTGTACACTAGTGTACCAGCTAACACTGTACTCTAGTGTACCAACTAACACTTACGTTTTTCTCTACTCGATTTATATATATCAAAAATTATCTTTTTTTAACCCTTGCTTATCTTTAATATCGTCGCGTCATTTAACACTTATGTGTTATTTTATCAAGTTTGAGTATTAATATTCATCAGTATCTGTAATTTATTTTTTTATCACTGAAATAATCTTATTCATTCCGCTATTAGTTATTTATACCGCTATTAGTTAATCATAAAAATTAACTAATTTACTGAGACTGGCTTCATCACGGGAATTTTCAGACCTAAATCGATAATAATATTATATATATAACATCAATAATATATAATTACCTTTTGCCAAATTAATCACAAAAATTCTCGGTTATGCATTAAAATTTAGTAAAATTATATTAATTTTATCTGTTTTGAGACTTATTTTGCTTTGTTATGATCGATTTTTGAAATGACGCAAGCAGAATGTAGGCATTAATAATTTGTGCAACAATAATAATAATAATAACAATAATAATAATAAAAATAATAACAATAATAATAATAAAATAATAATAATAACAATAAACAACTTACATAAAGCTATCGTTTACTCCCGTTCGGAACTTATCGTTTACTGTTCCGGAACGTTATAAATGTTCTTTAAAAAATAATGTGATGTGTACATATAACTCAGAAAAATTGATGTATCGTATTGACCAAAAAGTGCCGCCTCCTCATCCACAGCACCAGTAGAAAGCTGACGGAGCCAATTGAGTCAGGATGACCCAGACAGGAACAAGAAGTTCATGGTTATTTGGACACAGTCTCACTCATTTCTCTGTGTGATACCTTTGATCTATTCCAAGGCTCGTGACAAGAGCTTGCAAGTGTAGATATATGATGATAAGACACGTACACCTGTAGCCTGTATCAACGTGTCCATGGCCGCCATCTTGAGCAACTTATCATGTACCAAGAATCTCATTAATTTTGACGTCAATGATGTTAAAATGAGAAATAGTATAGTAGTAGCCTGCGTTTATAGTAAGTCTGCAACTTCTAGAATTAATATTTATAAGATAATTTATATAATTAGAACTTCCATTGATTTTTATATGAGATATAATAATGAATTTGAAAAAGCGCATCTTAAATTACGTGATACATCATATGTTGTACTTTTCATCGTTCGCGGGTGAAAATTTCAAACATGATTTGAGAAATGCTTATTTCAATGTATCCTAACTAGGAGATTAGGATGTTTCGCTTTATCAGCAAAGTCAAGCATATAAACACAATGAGTTGCCAAAGAAAACTGAAATCAAACTGAATTTCAAGGAAACTTTTGTAATCCTTTCAAGATTTCTAATCTCTCTTCTCTAGCATTAACGAAAATGAGTGTGATGTCCAAATAGCGATGCACTTCTTGCTCGATGTGAGTCATTCAGTTCGAGAGCGTAGATGTGTTCAGTAAAGAGCGTATCAGTGCTATACGTGCAACATGTGTGTCACTATTAGGACAACTTCATTATTATTATTTTTATTTCTATTATTAATTTATTATTATTATTATTATTATTATTATTATTATTATTATTATTATTATTATTATTATTTTATTATTAATATTATTATAATTATTATTATTATTATTATTATATCAAGAAACCATCTCAGTAATAGTCTCAGTAACAGTTCCATTCGAGTCATTAGTTCTTGGTGTTCATACTTGTCAATAAAGATTATTATTAAACCTTATTCTCACTGTGGCCAATGGATGGACCTATACGAACACTTGGCTGAATAATGCGGGGACGAAAGGATGTTTTTTTTTCTTTTGTTGGAGTGCGTCCGACATGTGGAACAGCCTCCCTGATAGCATCGTTGGCGCTCCAAGTATGAACGCCTTCAAGAACAGACTAGACGAAGCTATGGAAAAATAGGTAAATGTTCAGACTTGAAATAACTAGTACACTACGAAACATGTGAAAGTCCAGTAACGATTTTAAACCACCGTCAGTGGAAGAGATCTGGTGAAAATACCAGTTTTTAGATCTGTGAACAAGTCACGAAAAGTAAATGAATAGGCGAAAGGCCAAATCAGGCCTATTTTTCTGCGCCGACATCACGATGATATGATATGATTTATCCATTAATTTCTCTGAGTGTAGACTCTGGTGTTCACATCTGTATTGACGATACTTGCATGCAGGATCTGTTGCACCACTCAAACCACGACATCATTAACACCACACGACATCATTAGCACCACACGACATCATTAACACCACACGCCATCATTAACACAACACGACATCATTAGCACCACACCACATATTATATAGCATTAGTTTCCCTTCTTCGTGCTCACATTGAAAGGCTGCAGCAAAGCTGGCATGCGCTCCCATGTAATTATAGCGACGATGCCCTCAGAGAAGTGATCGGGTCAGATTGTCCAATTCGTGACACACCTTCTGCATGCAGCATTGATGCGTAATTTATGCCAGACAAAAAGGGTTCAGGATGACCCTTTCAGGAGATAGAGAGGCTCGCTATTCGGACAAAGACTCCTTATTTCTATGCGTGTGACATTAAAGAATCAACTTGCAACAGAATCGTGATGTAATATGATAAATTGCTACATTTTATATTAATTATGTGATCTAAACGCAGTAGTTCGATTCGTTTCATATTATTTCTTAATAGATAGAACTTATTAACAAATTAAAGAGCTTTTTTATATAAGTCCCACTTGATGTTATTGGTCATGTAGAAAACTTATTATGAGCAGATAGCCTTGCTTCGTTCAAATAATTGATACGCGCTGCAGAACTTGCAAAGGGTTTATGCAGGAGAAACATATATTGAGGTATCAAATCGATAGAACAATACACGGCAACGCACATATTAACATAATTATTGCACAAGGCATGAGTTGAGTATTAAGGGTGTGTCTGAGTGAAAAAACGCAACTGTGACTGGCCACAGTTGCGTGACACCAAAGTCAGTTCGCTAGTTTTTACAATAGGACAAGTCTAAAAGTATCTATCTTAAGCTGAGGTAAAAAACTTTAGCCTGTTATTTATTACGTGAATTTGTCCAAATCTGAATGAACATCAGCAAAATACGAGCAAGGCTTTTAAAGACGAAAACGACCGAATTACCTCCAGAAGAATGCCTAAAAAATACCTTTTACCTGTTTCTCATGGCAAGATAAAAGTCTTATTCTTCATTCACCGGCGATTTG
This sequence comes from Hyalella azteca, assembly GCF_000764305.2. NCBI lineage: Eukaryota > Metazoa > Arthropoda > Malacostraca > Amphipoda > Hyalellidae > Hyalella > Hyalella azteca. The sequence continues at coordinate 13,667 of NW_025943417.1, read as the reverse complement.
CCAAGTTGTTATACACATTTATTACAGAGATGAATATCTCACGGCCTCAAATATCCACGGCATCCAAATATACGAAAAATGTCCATGAATTTTTGACAGGCGAGCGCAGCCATATCGGCGTGACCAGACGGCTGGTCTCCCCGGAGCCGACAATCCGGCTAGGCAGGAGCTAAAAAATAAAATCTTGTCACAAAAAAAATCGTGCTGGATGAAAAATTTCCAGTTTCCAGAGGCTATTTTCCTGCAAAAGCTTATTCAAAAAAACTAATCAATAGTTTAAGTTGACGAGAAGTTTCCGTATTTGTTATTTGAATTGATTGGAAACTAAAAGTTAGACTAAACACTAAAGTAGTATTTATTCGTACAGTAAATTTTATAAAATAAAAATTGAGTCACTTGAACGAAATATTGAACAGTAAAGAAATTTAATTCTACCATATCAGCACGTCTATAAGATCCCAATCTTATTGCAATTTTCTCCACAATAATTGGCCAGGACGCCTGGAATGCAAGTCCATTTTTCAATACCTCCTCCCATTTAAACTAAATATTTTCCATGATGAAAACTTTTTTATAATACGCTCATGTAGCTATACTATGCATTCATCACGCTGATGCAGCTTGCTCGCACTATATACATATAGCATACAGTCATCACACTGATGCAGCGTGATGGCTCACTCTATATGCACGGCTTTCCGTTATATAAATGTTCTCTCACACCGCAGCCCGAGGCAGATCTTCTCTGGCTCAGCCCTAACTTTTCCCGCGGTATTCCGCTGACCAGCGCCAGTATTATGGTTTTGCATAGAATATTTTGCGGGCCATCTTGCGTTATTTTATTTGTATAGAATATTTTCCAGGCCGGCTTATGCCTTTTTATTTGCATAGGATAATTTCTAGGCTATATTACATTATTTTATTTGCATAGGATATTTTGCAGGCCATCAGGCGTTTTGTGTATTTTGAACAAAATATTTTGCGGGTTTTCTTACTTCTTTTTACCCTGATTAGATTATATTTATAAACCACGAAATCCTATTGTTTTGTAAAGAATATTTTATAACTCGAAAATTGTTCTCTTATTTCGCATAGATTAATTAGTTTCAAGTCATTTTGCGTTTCCTTATTCAACTTTAAATGTTTTTTTTTTCAAACAAGCTCAATTGCGTCCTCTGATTTTGCGCGTATATTTGGCCAATTCTGTTCATTTTTTCATAAAATAAGCCCTTTGCAGATTATCTAAAAATTCTCTTTTATGTCCTAATAATCTTTCTCAAAAGTCACGTTTTTTCACTCAACATTTTGCTGCCCACCTTTTTCTTGTACTCGAAAATTTCATTCCGCTGGTTGCGTGGAACATTTTTGTTCGCAGAAATTTGCTACCCAGCTTACATCCTCCTATTTTTTACGTAATATTTTGCTATTTAGCATAGTATTTCCTATTTTATGAGTAGCATTTTCGTTAAGCAGCTTACAGCCTCCTATTTTATAAGTAAAATTTTAAATGTAGCATTTTATCAAGCAGTTTACATTCTCATCCTCTTGTTTCATACGCAATATTTAGCTACTCAGCTTAGTTTATCCTATTTTACACGTAGCATTTCTCCCCGTATAGTTTACTGAGCTTGCAACGCTTGCTGAGCGGCGTTCGCTGTTGGCCGACTGCCACGCGTGTGTGCTGCTGTACGAGCAGCTATAAATGGGCTTAGTCGCGCCAACCATCGTATACTTAATGTTTAGCTTGCAATAACCATTTAACCATTAATGACATGGCTCCAAAAACAGTTCGGCACTTAATGCGACAAATTAATTAATTCAACATTTAAATGGTTAAACTTTAAAGACCATCTCGCGCTCAATGGGTTTGACGGATCAACAATCTGGCACTGAATGGCGTCTGGACAGCGCTATATGTGCTTGAGACAATAAATATTGAACTTGGAACAGGGAAAAATGTGTGACTAACGTCAGATCAAAGACGTATTCTTCCAGTGAAGCGGAGTTTCATTCCTTGGAGAAAAAATTCCAGAAATTTATTTTAAATGGGCCCATGACCTATTTATTGTTTTATAAATAAGCATCTGTTTGTACTGCTGTACTCAAATAAATGATACGACTAGCTATTTTTACATGTCATGGTACTGACGGCTTGTTATTATACACAAAAAACACTGAAGCCCTATTTTTCGCTCTCTACAAAACACTGCCATATTGTTATTATTTAAATACCAACACATACAACAATAATAAGACTATAATGCATCGCAACGACCTATTGTTTTTGTATAATATAACGCACTGACTTACTGTTATCTATACAATAGTGAACGTTTGATTCTACGACTTGAACACAGCACATGACATGCAATATGTTCTCTATTGCCGTTCAAATTTCAAGCATAACGTTTTTATTTGGCAATAATTGGTATAGCGATAGCTGCCAAACGCCGCGCACCCCGTCAGCAACGCAGGACACAACGCGCACCCCCGTCAACAACGCAGGACACAACGCGCACCATGTCACAACGCAGGACACAACGCGCACCCCGTCAGCAACGCAGGACACAACGCGCACCCCGTCAGCAACGCAGGACACAACGCGCACCCCGTCAGCAACGCAGGACACAACGCGCACCCCGTCACCAACGCAGGGCACAACGCGCACCCCGGCAGCAACGCAGGACACAACGTGTACGCAGGGCAACATGTAATTAGTTTCTGAACTAATAAGATTTATTGTTAGTTACGTTGCTGATTTTTTTTGGCGACGTGAATTGTTTAATTTGCTGCTACGTTACTGATTTATTATTTTTTTTTTGCGTATGTAGCTTAATTACCAATTACAATGCTTAATTAATTAATTACTAAAACGTTTTTATTTTGTAGCTGAAGTTTTAATAAATAGAACAGAGAAGTTTACCAGTCTTTTCGCAGATTTATTCATTGTACAACAACCAGCTGACGCTAAACCGTCGTAAATATTCAGCGCTGCAAAACCGGTATATAATCTCTTCAGCTTACTCATTAAAAATATAATATATTAACAGCAAACTAATTTTCAAATCTTTTTGTTTTTCATGTAAATAGAAGATAGAAATCAACTGGTCAAAAATGTTGAAACTCAAATAATATTTAATATGAGCTATTTGTTATTAATTTCATCAGGTAACGTCAGATCAGGAGCTATGGCACCGCTACGTCCGACACGTACGAGAGCACGAGGGCAACTGAGCCCAGGGAAGGGGAAGTGAGGGAACATATCCAACAGAGGGGAGATTCTACAATAATAAAATAGATTTGAATTAAATTTTTCAAATTAATTCCAGAAACCAATTTAAACTTGGTAAGTCTTTTACTATATTAAAAGTCATTTATTTCCGCTAAGGTGAGTCTTTTCCACGCTTTTCCCATCTACCATTTACGTTAAAATGTAATGCATTAAAAATGCATTTGTAATGGCAATAATCAAACTATCGGGCAAATTTTATTACCTCATGTAAATAAATATTAGTTGATAGGTTTTGGATAATTTTTAATAAGACGTCAAGCTGTTCAGTTCGCGGCATAACCTCACGTGCTAGTGAGGGTTAATATCGTCCATGTTGGTTTCAATTAATCAACACATTTTTTTCTAAAACATTAACGTTTTCAATAATCTCTTTAGTGACAAATTTTCTACGGAAACTTTGCTCAGTCTTACGGTAAATTTCCTGACGATATAGTATCAGAAAATTTTAACCGATTTTTTTATAACGTCGAGTAAGTTTCATTGCTTCATTTAGGCCCGGCTATGTACACAGTTTAGTGATGTAAAAAATTTTAATCAAATATTTAATTTAAATGTCATAACTAAATGATAATGTGAGGGAAGTCACCACGCCAAGCGTGAATGTATCATATTGTCAAATTGTGACACTTTCTGCACGTAGCCTCAATATGATCTTTTCCCGGCAAAACGGGGTCATGATGTGCTCAAGGGCAGAAAGTGCATTGCTATATGGACAAAGTTTCCTTTTTTTCTCTGAGTGCGGGTAACAGTTGACTTCCTTCAATGCCTTACACTCTGTCATGTCTACAAAAATAAATGCTTGTAAATGGCCATATTTGAGAGTTTACTATGATGGTATAGCACTTATTTATGTACTAAATAATGTTATTTATGATGTAAATAAAGTTATTTATGTTGAAAATGAGGTTATTTATGTAGTAAATAAAGTTATTCATGCAGTAAAATAATCCTTTGAGTGAACTTGATCAAATTCACGTTTGTTCACGAGTTTGTTGAAGACATGACCTGAAACTTTGCCATGCATTTAAGTAAAGTAAATGTTTAATCGTATAAGTGATGTGCACAGTGGGCTGATGAAAAATCATGCCAGTTCAGATAACAAGACAACCCTGAATCTAAATACGTATCAGTTATCTTTGCGACCGCAAATTGAGTTATCGGTCATAACAATTTTATCAAACAATAATGATTTTTGTTATTTTCTGATAGCCTTGGATTGGAAATTGAGAATGCATGCTGTGCAGTGACTTCAAAAAATTATCGCACTATGTACGCTCAGATGTCAATCCTTGTATATAATGATTATAGTCTAATGATTATTGCTACATTTACATGGTTGGTTCTCGACCCAATTCTCACCGGCTTCCTTCTTTGTTACTCAGAATTTGCTTAATTTAATGGGCTTTATCTCAACTCGTGTAAGTTTTAATTATTACACTATTCAAATGTTTCAAGATTATTACATTATCTCAGAGTCTCATGCATGTGATCAGCTCATGGCCATGAATTTCTCGGTAACATATCATGAAGTTACATGAAGTCACCTGTGCACTCACACGATGCTGGGAGAACCACACCAGTATTGTCCGATATCAAGGCAGAGATTTCTTATAAAAACAAGAGATTATTATTGAGAAGGGTTCAGTCAGGCAAATATTCATACGAGTGGCTGTCAAAAAAGGCCAATCAAGCAAATATTTGGTGCAAACACAAACTTTAGATCTTTGCGCGTTCGACTACAAACACGTAAAACATTATATCTGAGTATTTAATTTATTGCTTTTCATTTCGCTCGATTGATTTCAAGAATCGAAATAATGTCAGTGATATTAATTTTCCTGCTTGTGAGCGCCGCCATGAACTGCTCTCTAGCAGCGCCTACTCCTGAGGAGACATCGACAGAATATTTCACTACCCAGCCTGTAATTGTAACGACCAATGAGAATGAATGCAAGGCTGAGGTAAGGACATAATCTATTTTTTTTTTTTTTGCAACAGAACTTTTGTCTGTTTTTATTTATAGTTGTTGCGAAATAAATATGCCGTATAAAATTATTGGCGGATAATTATCAGCATCAACAATGCATATCTTAAATATATTAGCATGAATCATTCTATTATTCCAATTATCTGCTATCCGCTTCTTTTTTCGAAGCCACGAGCGTCAATATAACGAATTTCTAAAAATTAAATTTATCAACTTCCACTCCTACAGATCGAGATAGCTGAAAATTTGAATAATTAGGTATTTTATTCGAAGCAATGAATCGGCATTATAACATTTTTATAATTCTTGTGCACTAATACATGTTCTTGTTCATCAAATCGTCGATGCACTAAATGTTGTATTCTACGTCAGCCACAGTTTCTTGAACCAACTGTACATGGTCCGTAACCATGTACCGATATTGTATCGTATTCGCTTATAAGTTTATGATAAAATCAGCTAAAGCTACCTCGTTTGTGCACATCTGGGCTGAATGCCTGTCAATAATTGATCAGCAATTCAAAAAAGTGTTGTGTAAACTCATTAAATGTTTTGTAACCTGTTAACGAATCCGTAACAGTATTAACTGTTATTCGACCCTTAAACTGCTATTTAATAATAGCTCCTATATACCAGACAACTTTAATACAAGTATTTTAGCTGAAATATTTCGTAATTTTTAGTCAAATTTTCGTGAGTTGCTTCACTGCCGAGCGATGTATACCTCCAGAAGAGTTACACAACGAGCTCTAAAGCAGCAATAATGTAGTAATATTAGATATAATTTCCCTAGTTTAGTACGGTTCAACCTGCCATAAAACGCCCAGTTTAGTAAGGTCCAACCTGTCATAAGAAATTTGGTCAATATTTAATAATCCATTTTTAATAATATTTAATATTTATATTTTTATTTATTTATATTTATTATTTTTTAATATTTTTAATATTTAATAATACTTTTTTAATAATAAATTTTTTTTCAGGTGTCAGCGCAGTGCCCAGCAACCGACCCTGAAATTGCCGTTAATCTTCCTGACCCTGACGACTGCACGAGCTTCTGCGAGTGCTCTGGCGGCACTGCCTACGCTATCCACTGTGATGGAGGTCTCTACTACGACGAAAAACTGCATATATGTAACTGGCCAGACAATGTGAGTTTTTCAATTGTATTCCATAACAAATAATGGATCCGCAACTACCCATTAAAATGAATGCTTTGTTGGTAAACACATATAGTCTTACTTCTTTCACATACAGAAGCAACACAGCACGACTCAATAGAAAAGAAAAAAAACATGCTAATATTAAGACAGCCCAGCAAAAGATAAGTTCAATTCATACCGTTCTTCCATTCGACGAATAGTTTTAAGATTCTTCATGACAATTTCAATCTGGATTACCAAGCTTTGGTCGAAAGCATTACCTTACCTCATAATATTTTTGTTGATCGTTGAAATTATCGCTTATGCTATGATATAACTACTTTCCTAATTTCGTGTACTTATAGATTTTCTCAGACATATGTTTAGTTAAATTCTAAACTTCTATTATCAGGTGGACTGTGGCAATAGACCGATCCCCCCGTTTGCTGCTTGATCGTCTGCAGAGGCTGAAGGATCGGACGCCCCTTGAATTTTCGGACTTTCTTGGGACAACGTTAACCTAATGACCCTAGTGGTGTAATGCTACTATGGCTTACATTAATTCACTAATGTTTTCGTTTCCTCAAAATATCAGTAAAACATAGAAAGATATTGAGTACTATATACTTTCCCCATATCATTTAGCAAATAGAATGTTGAAATTAAAGCTTCACAAAACCTTATGCCAGTGATTGCCCAGTGGTTACAATTCAGAGTAGGTACCAAGATTAGCGCAGAGAGGCGCGGGTTCGATCCGGGGCCGGATTATCAAAACATGCTAAGTATACGTAGCCGCTAACGTTTAGCGTAAGTACAGCTAAGTAGACGTGACTCTACTGAGTGTTATTATCGAAACATTTGCGCGGGAAGCTACGTACAAAAATTTGTGCATAACTGTACGCCTGCTCGGAGGTGTCAATTTTTTTGCCCTGATTGCAAGAAATTTTGATGAATGATCACAACAAGTGCATTGCTATTTGGATAACGTCACACTTATTTCTCCATATGCACCCTAGTCAGTCTACGCTGATGCCGCTGACACGACACAACCTCCTTCCATTCACGCGCTCTGCGCACTGAGTCTACAGGAGCTATAGGAACAGCAAATCCAAAGCCTCCGATTGGTCAGTTAGTTGTATGGTTTCGATAATACCTTTTCAGATGAGTCATGCGTAAGACAGTTTTGTTTATGCCAAATTTTGACTGACTTACGCCATACGTAACTTTTTGAACGTAAGTACGAAAAGTTACGTGAACTTAGCGAAGTTTCGTTAATCTCTGCCCAGCTCAGTTTCTGGTCAGAATCGGCAAGGAGGCCCGGCGGTTAATTAAGCACTGCAGAATTTGAATCAGTGAGTTGTCAGTTAGAGACCGCAACAAGCTGTGGATGTTCTGCGATGCTAAGAATCGGCGATCGACAGGCCTATGGCCTAATAAACGCTGAAACCGCTATTTTTATTATTAGTACTATTATTAAAATGATACTAATTTGCTTCTGATGAGATCACTAGCCTACAAAATCTTTTCAGTTATAAATGATTGGTATAAATAGGAGCAAGAAACGCGAAAATTTTCGTAAAAAATCGTACAATAATAGAATAAAAATTTCGGCACTGAAGAAATAGGCCCATGGCCTATGGCCGATTTTTGTAGTTTTCGCGATTTCAATCCACAAGTGATCCGGATTTATGAACCCGATCTTTCCATAACTTACGAATTGATTGTGATAGCCTAGCTGCAGGACTTACTGCAAGGCTCATAAGGTGCTAGGCATTTCAAGACTGAACCTATGCTCCTGCATAGCTTCGTCTAGTCTGTTCTTGAAGACATTCATGCTCAGAGCGTCAACGATGCTATCAGGGAGGCTGTTCCACATGTCGGTGATTCGAAGCGAGAAATGTTATCGCATGGATGTCAAGCGTAAAAATCGGAGTGATATTGAATGAGAGTGATATTAACTTAGTTTATATTGGTTTATTCATTAATTTGAGACCATGCAAATCCGAACGTACTAAAATTTCAATATATGAAATATATTTTCGAGAATATATCTCAAACAAATGTTATTTTCTATAAAATTTTAAAATGACTGCTGTTAAACGGAATAACCTCATTAACTTGTCAAATTTTCCAGTTCATAAGTAAAAAAAATCTTCAATGGGGCCTATATTCGATGGTCGTTAAATTTCCAAATAACTCCGAAACACAAGCTAGAACAAGACATCAACGTTCATAATCATAAACAAACCTTTCAGAATATTGTTGTGGCGCCTGGCGGGGTTAAGGTTGTTCGTTCATGGTGACAAGACTTGTGGTGCTATCGCTTAACCCTTTCCACCCGGCTATATGATGGAAGTTATTTTATGTGTATTTTTTGTGTTAATTATACTCTATGGATCTTTATTATAGTTTCTATGCTACTAAAATATAAAAAAATTAATTAATATAAAAAATAGTGATCCGGGACTCCAGAGTCCCGTCAGGGCTCCCGGGACATGACATAATCATATAGCCATCACACGCGATCCCATGTATTATGCTCCAAGATCTGCACAATATGCACTTATTAACAATAATAATGTAAAATAAAACACGTTTTGCAGTAAACATTTTTTACTTACAAAATTAACACAAAAAAAAAAAACAAATAAAATAATAGCTTTTCAGCATAAAAAGTTGCTGATTTTTTTTTGCTCTGCTGATACAATTGATACAGTGTAAGAGCTAATCAGATATTTATTATCAGTAAGTACATAGAAAAAAATAATCTGAATGAAATAATAAGTTATTACGTAGAATAATAACTTTGGCTTATGTGACAAGGTGAGATAAAATCATAACTGAATACATCATATTTCCTTTATCGCACGTGCATTTGCACGCTTCCCTAGCTACTTGTGAAACTCGCCAAAACAGTTTTTGGACGTTGCAACAAAGATGAACGCCACATTGAGAACATTTGGATAATGGACGTGATTCCACTTTATCCAGGGAACAAACTTCATAATGACCACGAATGTTCGTGAACAGGGGCCAGTGATTTCCAGGGATGCTCAACTGTACGGAGTCTGGTGTCGAGAATTTTCCTTTTTTCCTCTTGGCATGATGGGTGCATGAATGTTCTGTATATGCCAGGCGTTCTCATGCTATTTCTTGTCGATAGTCCAAGAGGGAAATGGCAGATTGACAATGTTCCTTGTGAATGAGGAAGCTGTTCACGATTGTCATATCTAGAAGTCCGAAGAATATGCCATGCCACCATTTCAAGCTCTTCCTATTGATGCCATAGATTTGCCTTAGCATGTCATGCTTATCAACACCCCCCATGTGTTTATTATAATCTTTGCCACCAATCGAAATAGAGCTTGTGGAAACGGTTCTTCAATGATGCGACAAGAGATGTAACAATGTTTCCACCAAGGCCAAGGTTATTATTGACCAGTTCGTCACCTGGCTGCCACTTTCCACAATAAATGAAAAACTTGTGTATGTATCCAGAGTCATCAGCGAGACACCATAATATGTATCCTCGTTTTATGGGTTTCATTGCATTGCATTGCTGTAGAGAGCTCCTTCCCTTGAATTTGATCATGGACTCATCCACAGACAATAATTCTAGAGGATTATTTACTGTGGAAAACCGTTCATTTAGTTTTTCAAGATACGGCTTCAATTTGAATAACACGTCGTGCTTATTTTCATTCAGTTTTGCATTGTCGTTTATATGCAGACATCCTAGAATTTCAATGAAACGGTCACGAGACATTGCTGCTTGAATGATAGGTACACTCATATCTTGAGATGAGGACCAATAATGTCAGAGCTGATTTCTTCTATTGTAGCCCATCACAATGTTGATTCCAATGAATACTTTTATTTCATTTTTCGTCACAGAAGCAGGCTTCCCCTTTTGTACACTTTTCAAATTAGTCTGGAAGTGAATCATATCAAGAAGATCCTCATAAAAAAATGCATAAAACATCGAGGGCGCATGCAAATTCATGATTTAGTTTGGGATGCGCGACAAACTCATGGACAATTGATTTTTCTTTTTTTTTTCTCCATTTTCGTGGATGTACACCTACCACAGGAGTCTCAGAAGCTGCATCAGTAGGTGTAATCTCGGCTTGTTCATCCAATTCAATGATATAATGGGTTCATCTTCGACTTCCGCATCTAATCTGTACACGATATGAATGGTTTCTGTGGGGTCTCGATCTTCAGGCTCAATCAGTCAATGTCGGTATCTTCGTGAATGTCAGCATCAATTTCGTCCTACAGATGAAGTATTTCATCTGCTTCCAATGACCGATTGGCCATGTTTCAGGAAGAAGTGCTCAAGTCTGAAAATAAAATAAGTTACAACATAAAAGTGCCGTGGTGTAAAAAAAATGAATACGAAATCGATGGGACCAGTAAGAATTGGAATTCTCAGTAGTATTCCTACCTAGTGATACAAACGACACGCGACTCCTACTGGGACTATCAGGTCCCGGTTCTCCTGGCGGGACTTGCAAGTCGTTCCCCTAATTTCTATTTTTTCATCAAAAACAGTCTTCCAAATACATTTATTTGTTATATTTCGTTAAAATATAAATTTTTACACAAAATTAAACAAAAAGTAAGGAAATCCATGTTGAATATAAACAGTTATGATGGAATATTCTGAGAGAAAAAGGAAACTTACTGTCATTCTCAGCCGGCTGATTTTGTTGAGTGAAAGGTGCAAGCATAAAACTTCAAAGTGGTTAGGTACTTTATAGAAACTGAGCAAGGTAGTGTACGTATTTTAAGCCTTTAAGAAGTTCAGTTTTTGCCTCAAATAACGATGTTGGGTAGAAAAAGTGGTCTTGGTGGATCGAAATAATATATGAACCTTCGAAATTAGAATTCCATCCTGCCGGCCTCCCCGTCCGACTCACCAGTGATAGGAAGATCTGCCAAGATCAAGAAGCCCAGACTTCAATGCCACGCCAAACCTGTTCTTTCATCAACTTTTTCAGAATCTGCCTCAAACAACACCACCCAGTTTGAAACACTGCCTGTCAGTCACTCATCTACCACCTTTCTTCTGCTACGAGAAGATAAAATAGCCTTGCCATTCAATTTCTATGCCCAAATCTCCAAAAGCTGAAAAGCTGGCCAGCATTACAGTTCATCAAACCCGATAGTCTCGGCCGAAATATGAAGGGCACCCTAATTACTGGGGAAGTAGCTACTGGCCAATAAAGTAAACCAGTTTAACAACTCAGAGCACCACTATGAACACCAGGGAATTAAATACAAAATTTGTATCCCTAGAGAGCCACCCATGTTCCAAGGGGAAGTAATATTTGATTTCTCAGACATAGAGGACAAGTACCTTCTGAGCTACACCGAAGATGAACTCCTAGTCGTGCTTACTCTCCCTGCAAATAAAATCCTCTCGGTTAAAAAGCTATACCCAAGCCATGTACTTGCAGATCCAAACAACAGCAATTTTCAAGCAATGCGCATTGCAATAGAGTGCTCCTCAGTCCTTGGCAGTACCAGACAAGGTATTCTTCAATTATGTTTCACTTAAAGTACACTCCTACCCTGCCACTCTGCCCCGCTGCTACAGTTGCCAAAGAAACGGCCACGGTTCCATCTCCTGTCGAAGACTAGCAGTTTGCGCCTGCTGCTTCTCCCCTGATGATGTCGTGCAGAACTGCAATGCCGAAAACCCATGCTGCGCTTCATGTAATCTCCACATGCTGCTCAATGGCAATCTCCACCCGTGTTGCATCTAGAGTTCTCTCCCGTGAGATGGCCGCAAAGGAATATGCAGCTCTGTACGTGCAAACAAAAACCCAACCTAGTCGACCCTCTTCAAGAAACACGATGCAGACCAGCTATATACCAGGGACCACTGTCGTACCTCCACCAAATCTTGCAGAAAACAGCTCCAAACCCAACGCCCCATGCAAACTCACTGCAGCCAGCCTCCTATGCATCATCCGTACTGTACTAACACCAGGGCAACCCGGCCCCTCCTTTGAAGCCCCCTTGCGTAAAAGAAAAAACCCAGGCTCTCCTACCCCACCGCACATGTCTGAAGAATACCAACGTATCCTAAGTGGTGATCTCTGGTCTGACTCTACAGATCTTTTGCCGCTGCCTCAACTCTCACAAAACTTCATGGCATCCCCTGCTACCAATCAACCAGAAGAACCCATAACAAAATTCTCATTTGTTGATCTCCTGGCAAATTTTTTCAAATCACTCTTCGTTCGCTGTTTACACTCCCTCTCAGAAAACTTATCCGCTTCTGACAGTCCACTATCCGCAATGTTCCAGCCTCTTCTTGCCTCACTGATTAGCCAGCTGTCATCATCCTAATGCCTATTCAGTCAGTGTTTCTCTGGAATGCCAAAGGGCTAATGACAAAACTATCTGAACTAAAGATTTTTCTGTCCCATTCAACCCCTACCTTGGTCTGCATCACAGAGACGCACCTACAGGAAAGGCACTCTCCGCGATTCCCAGCATAGTGGCAATTGAGAACAAATTTTTTTTGTAGGGTAAACATACAATTTCTGAATGCAAATTAAGCATATGCATTGCATCACAATTTTATGAACGCCAATGGTAAACAGTCAAAATTTTACTCAGTTTACAAATAAATTTACATTTTAAAAAATCAGTTTTTACATATCTCTGTCTCCAATGTTAGTAGGTTCTGCTCTGCTGAGATGACAATGCAAGTTTGGTACTGGCAGCGCAGGCATCGACAACCGCACGTGGCGCCAGTTCACATACGTCTGGCAACAACAACACTCGTTCAAAACTTCACGTTCAAAGATCAGATTTAGAAGTTTAGTTCGTTCAATGCTTTCGAAAAAGATGCTCTAGTTTGTCATAGCGGAGAGCCGAAGACGTTCATTCCTTTCTAATCCGCATCCGCACTACTCTGGATTTTGTTTTCAATTCAATTCCTAATTTAGAGCAAACTCTTTGTTGAGAGATTTTTTTGCAATTGACATATCGATTCAACACCGTGTATGATATTTTAAAACAAATTCACAGAACTAATTTTCATATCACTTTTTCCGCACATAAGTTTATGAAATCAAAACTGAGTGATATTTACCAAATTAAAAACGAAACTATTCACTCACAATGCCCTTGTGCGAGCATGACCAGGTATTTCTGTTTCTACTTTAATTTTAATGAATGTGCTAAATGATAATTTTTTTGCACTTTTTCCCGCTAAGATCTTCAAATC